>NC_135502.1:22612301-22739801 GCF_052857255.1 Amblyomma americanum | reverse complement strand
TGCTAAGGAATGTGCATTTTATGCGCCATTTACAGCGCTTTCTTGCATAAGATACACCGTATGCTAGAATAAATTGGAAATTTGTTTCTTGCTCCCGAGCGCCTTGTTCTCGCAATCTTTTTTCGTGTCTTCCCTGGCTAACCAAGCCACAGAGTTTTGTTTTTATTAGAGGCATGCGAGTTTCCCTGTCTGCGCCGCCAAACGTTTCAACAAATACTCTTCTCGAAATGTAAATTTCTGCTTTTCAGAGAACGCAGAACAGAGGACAGTCGCAGACAGCGTAGCCGTGAAGAGGGAAGTAGTAAGCATTGTCTTTTATAAGGCAAACCATGCTATTTACAAAGCGTCGTTCAGCCTCCTTGGTAAATAAACACACCTTATTTCGGGTACCACTAATTTTTTTGCGAGGCAAGTTTCGCAAGGCCATTTGAAAGTAGAGCTCAAGGGAGCAGTTGGGGGGGGGGGGGGGGGGGGGGGTCCTAGCGTGAAAATCTTGAAATTTTCAATAAAAAATGCAAATTGATTCTGTCAGTCTATCTTATTAGCTGTTAATTTAGGGGGGAGGGGAGGAGTGATAGAAACTGCAGGCACGCACTGTTCTAGGATTATTTTATTCACGCTGTGTAAGCAAAGATACACGCTTCTCAATTATGAACTTCTGCGTATTTCTGCCGGACTGGTTGTAGATGCAGTCCTTCTCCCAAACAAATGTGCTTAGACAGGACTGCGGATTGTGGATATTTAACGTCTTAAAGCGATTCAGGCCATGAGGGACGCCGTAGTGAAGGGCGAAGAATTAATTTAGGCTACCTGGCTGTCCTCAACGTGCGCTCACATCGCGCAACAAACGGGCGATTTTGTATTTCGCGTCCATCGATGTGCCGCGCCCTTGGGACTGGCAGCCGAATGCCAAGGCCACTCAGCCACCGCGACATGTGGTCTTTGAAAGGCCCCTGATGCCGCAAAAGGCACTAAAATAGAAGCGAGAAAATTTTCTCGACTAATTATACCGCATTTTGAAGAACCGGAGCCATGAAGAGCTCGTGACGTGATTGCGCAGGCACTAATATCACAAGCTCAGTATCGTTAGTTATAGCTACCAATGACGGTCTTCCATTTCGAATACCCGGTATGTCATACACGTGTAGGGTATTTTAACAAAAGTTTCATTTGGAAATTTTGTGTGCTTTGAAGCTTTCCAGGCGCGAGGAAAAATTCCTCCTTCAAGCTGTTCGTTTTAGTGCCTTGCGCTCAGAACGGTTCGAGCTCCCCTTTGTAGATGTTCACTAACGTCTTCTTGTTATAGTTCATAGCTTGTGTTGCACATGAGCACTTTGCGGCCGCACTTTGCAGTGTTTACGAAAAACTGTGCAAGATTTGCACTCAGTGCTTCGCACAGCATAGCTTTTTTCAGTGACTACAATTAAACTGAATGAATAAATCGTACATGGTACCGTATAATCTGTTTTAAGTGTTTACGCCTTTAAAACTGGCTAAAACTTTCGGTTAATCTCTGTTACATACAATTTTTTTTTAATTGCAGGCACAATTTAAAGGCCTGCTACCATATCACAATATATGAAGAAATCGTTCCTTACGTTACGCACCACAAATTCTCAGGCGTGATGATTGACCGTGACCTGTTATGGAGGTAGCGCATATCTATCCTCAAGGAAACCTGGAGAGCTTTGCTAACAGTATACGCTTAATGGCTAGTAACTCCTGCGGTTTCTTAGTGATCTTTACTGCGACCTGTCTGCATTAGGCGCTGGTGGTAGGCTATCTACGCTAAACTGCACAGGCTTTGTCGGGGGTGAGGCTGACTGCCCTACGAATACTTCAAAGCACTTAGGCTCCTACCTTAGGGCGTGCTTGGGTTTACCTTTCAAAGCTTCGGCATGGGCACAATTTAAGAGGCTCGGACTTGCCCAGCTCAAATCTATTTCTGACAGAAGCGACTACGGGTACATTTGCCACTACCTACGAAGCATCGCCATCATCCCGTAACCGACCTCAGTCATCCGCGTCCAGACAGAAACTATTGACAAGCAATTAGCACACAGTGCAATGCAGTGCCAAAAAATTGCATGCCACGGGAGATCACAGAGGTTCCATTCTAGGTCATTTCAGAACCCCATGTACATGTACGTATAGCCATTCCAGGGAAAGCAAAGAAGACGGAAAGAAGCAAAGAAGAGGGAAAGCAAAAAGCACGTTGCTCCATTCAGACTGCAGCAACTATGCCTCTCATACGTCATATCTACGTGTGGCGACACACAGCATGCTTTTGCAGATGACGAAAAGCTTTTCAGCAGCAGTGATGATAGTGTCTGGAAGCTTCTTAAGCGGTCGTTCTAGGCTCTTGCATAAAACATTTCCGATGGCGACAGAACAGGCTGGAATGTGAAAAACCGTCCGTTATATTGGTCAGCACACCGTCAAGCAATGGTCCATATTCTTCGGCTCAAGACTTGTATTACAGCTCATAGAAATATACATGAGGCCAAGTACACGAGTGAAGCCAGTGGGCGATATTGTGTTCTTGCCAGGAGACGCATTTCAGCAAGGGCACAGAGTAACGCTTCGGTGGATACCCAGCCATTGCGGCATAGCGCGAAATGGACGGATATCAAATAAGTGTTCGCGAGAACTGCTTTGCAGCCTTACTGTCATATTCTATGCAAACTGTCGTCTAAATTCTCTGGAATGGCATGTGCCACCAGCAAGACCGCTTATGTAGGCTCGATGCAGCTTAAAGGTTTCACCTTTCATTTGAGGGCCTGTGGCGCCATGGGCACCTGTTACGGCTTAACATCGCGTAAGTGCATCAAACGCTACCTCCAAAAAATCGGAGTTGCAGCGAACCCTAATTTCTTGCACTGCAATATTCCGGCGGAAACTTATCACATTCGCTGCGAGTGCCCTCATTACACTGATGCGAGGAGAGTACTGGAAGCTACATCCGACATTTGGACTCTCTCGGCTTCTGTCCGATGAAGCTCCTATGAGAGCAGGACGAAGCTCACTGGTGGATGGTGTGCGACGAAGCCCATTCTTAAAATTTTATGTGAAGCAGGCCTAAATACCCGTTTCCGATGCATGCGTGGAGACTGTCCCTTACACTGAATAGGTGATTTACACTTCAGACCACGCATGCGCACAGCCGTGTGTGCCGGGACCTCTACGTTTGTGCATACCGCGCCTCTGTGCAGCTGTACTTACGTGAACTGCATCGTTAACACTGCTCGCGCTGCAGGACTAAACGTGATTGTGCTAAATTGTGTGTGCATCGAAGCCGTCTCTGAACTAGGCGCAAGTGATGTGCGTCTGTGTCATTGCAAGAAATGGACCGCGTGTTCTATGCATTAAAATCTACGCGAAAGACGAAAGCTAGCCAGCGTGTACGGGGATACCTCAATGTGTTATGACATCACAGTCTTTCATTCACCCTCTACCTCTCTCTTTCCTTCTCTTCTCTTCTCCCTCGTTTGGAGTACCAGGCCAGAGACGTATTTCCGCCGGCCGACCTGTAACTCTTTCCTTTCATTAAACTCTCTTTTTTCTCTCGCTCTCTTTTACCAGGCCATATCATTATTTCTGGTCCTACGTGAAACGCAGACGGAGTTTGACGAAGCTAATAATAAAAAGACACACTTGGAGGAATTTTCTAATCTCAACACCATTCAACGAGAACGGTTTTTTTTTTTTCGGAAAGTTAACTATATGTATTGGGGAGTGCTAAATAATTGCCTATTTCATCACTTTCCTGGTGGCTGCTTGAAATAGTGGCTTTCAAGTACGCTGCTTAGATCGCAGTAAGTGGGAGCGTTGCAGAATCGCAAAAGGTCTTTTCACTGAAACCTGTGCAGACGAAGAATTTTAGCTTGAAAGAGAGCTTCGCTATATATTCTACTCGTGTAACATTCGTCAGTATTAAACGCGGTCACGAAAGGCGCCTTTCCTGCGTAGCGGGGCCTCTTGCACTAATTTCTACTTACATTCGTCTGAGTCTTCTGTACGACACAGCAGCGCGGCAGGAATGTCTGCGCATATAGTCGGCCACTGCTCACAAGACACACGACACAATTACATTACCCTTTAAATTCGAAGAAATGCAATCTGGAAAAAGAGAAACCCGTTCGCCGGTGCTCCTGCGCTGAGAATTAGATTCCCGTGGGCTCCAAGAAAGGAATTTTCTCTTGGAAAGTTTAAATCTGATTCAGCGGACGAAACTGAAAAATAAAACCAGCATAAGCCTACAGGCGAGCAAAATAAATAAAGCAGTGGTAGCGCTTTTAAATGGCGCAATGATCCTAATTCGTCTCGATTGGCTGAAAAGATCCGGGGACACGATCTGAATACTCTGACGTGAAGGGAATTCCGTGTGGAGAAAAACTGCACGCTCGATTCTAACAGGAAAGAAAGAGACGCGCGGAAAGAGGCACAAGTTCGCTTTTATTTTCTCTCTTTGGCAATAAAAGCACTATGCACGGCAGCTTTTCGTCGACAGTTTGCTTGCAACGAAAAGTGGTCTTCTATCTTAGAAGTTTCTGCTTTGAACCCTTTGGAGTGTCACGAAGAGGGTATCAGTTTGCAGCAATATCTGAGGTATCATTTCGTGCCGGTTTTAGGGGGGTTCCAACTGTGAAGCAATAAAAAATTCCAAGCTTTGGGACGCTGTGCTTCACGACAGAAGATCTTTTATAATCAAAAATTCCTGTCGACTGCGAGGCATATCCTGGGATTAGAGTAATGCGCACCGATATGCCGTTCTCGGTTTCTACCCCAAGCAATCGTGCGCCTCTATTTGACTCTTGTTATAGGCACCCCCATCACAAATAATGGGGGGAAAGAATTTCACGACATCTTGGAATTTTGGACAAAAGAATATTCAGTTTGTCTTGCTGCTTATGACCTACTTTTGGATTAGTTATATAAGGCGGTCCTTGGTTTCATCAAGGTTTCGTAATTGCTTACACAACACTGAAGATAAGCTTCAGGCAAATTTCAAAATGTTAAATTATTTTTAGTCGGATCCCGCAGTGCAAACACATCAGCCTTGCGTTTTGTGCATGATGGCCTTAGTTGCATATGTGTCATAAAACAAAACACAACAGAGTGCAGTTCGGGAAACGAGGCGCCGTCAATGGTTGCGGCTTCCGGTGACGTAGGCAACGTTGGGCGATACAAACAACAGAGAGGCAGCGGCTTCCCGGTGACGGAGACCATGGCAGATGATATTAAAAACAGATGACCAACGAAACCAAATCAGAACAAAACGTTCCAAAACATGTCCCCTGATGTAACATGTCATTTCCACGGCAACATTGTTCCACAGTCATGTTATGGTACGAAACCTTATTACTATTCGTAACTGGAAATTTCCGAGACAATTTACGTGATAAATTCGTAGAACCTGCGAAAAATAAAGGGCGCAATGCATTGTGTAACTTCTGAACACGTGCTTTATACCTTTACACGCGGTAGACAAGATTTGTAGTGACATGAAAGAAATATAAAGCGTTTCACTCCTCCTAGTGTCCTACTTCTCTCTCGTAGTCTCGGTTACTACTCTTCAGGAATAATAGCAGGGAGAAACATAATAACGTTGGAAACATGAAAGAAAATATACTAGGCGTATTTAAAAAAATGCTTTTGAGCCTCCTGACAGTTTACTGCTACCAACAACTGCTTCAATTAGTGGCAGTGTTTCAAAACACGTATTTAGTTTTGCTGCTTTGATCTATGTAAATCCCACGTAAGTGTATGCATTAACAAATGTAAACAAAATATGTAGTCTGACTTGGCATCTGTAGAGGTGCGATTAGGAGGCTAGCCACGACAAAAGCTTCAGCTGTACGCACAACTTTCCTTTCAAACTCCTGCTTGTAAACTGCGGCTTGCTTTGTGGCACATTCCCCTTACCCTGCATTACCCTAGTAACATCGCGTGGGTGTCTTTAAGCAGCTGTTGGCTGCTCATTCATTATTAAAGTTATATTTCCTTTTGTGGCGTATTTTGAAATTTAGTTGATGTGGTCGGTGAGAGGCGAGTTGGTCGGGTTGTGTGCTCTGATGGCGTTTGAGTAGCAGTTTGGCATTTTTGGTAGAATATATACACCATATATTTATTAAGTTCCCCAAAGCATTTACGTTGTTTTTCTTCTTATTTTTTTCTTCAGTGACCCAAGTGTCTTCTTTGGAAAGCAGTGATATCAAAGGAGCCGCTTGACTTGACCAACAGTTAATGCACAATTATTCTCTTTTGACAAACATTGCAAGCCATCAAGAACGGGGTCCTATGCTGATGGAGATAGGGCAGCGCTTTTTTTTATCAACGCGTTTCTTATCTATCTGTTTCTGGGCCTTAGATGGACACCACGAAGTGAAGAACTGCACAAAGTATAAGGTAATAGCAGTCTACATAAAATTGCTCCATCTAGTGGGGTGTTTTGCAGTTACCTAGAACCAGCTGAGAACTGCAATCTGCATTCTCAGTTTGGAGGAGCACCACTGAATAATTGTCATGACTTTCACTGCATTGGACCTCTCTCCTTTCAGTGCATTGGACCTCTCTCAGATGCGTCGATTTTCCCCGCATTCACGGGTCCCTCAGATACTGACAGAAAACTTATCTGAGCATTAAAAAAAGCTTCAGGTATGCCTGACCTAAGGAGGTCATGCTTTGTACGAAATAGTTTTACTGTGGCATGCCATGCTTGGTGATCGCAGCCACTACGTGTGGTACGGATGAGTCACTCCAGTAGACATTATGCTTCATGTGAAAAATTCCTTAGTTTTGATGTTTGTGCGCAGTGGACGCGTGGACTCTAACATCGTCCACAATATCAGACATTAGCCAAAGCGTAAACTTTAATATCTTACACGTGGCGTTGCGTATGTGCACGATTGTCGTCGCACTTTATCCGAGCACGATGTTTACGGATTATGATTGAGACAATTATGGCAAGGTCGGAGGGAAATTGGCCTAATCACTATGTATAATAGGTTTCGTCGGTATTCCTTTTGTGCTGTTTCCAATTTCTTTACGATTCAACTATATAAAAAGGTAAGTTGGTTTACTTATTCTATCAATCCGTCAATAAGACAAACACGTACACAATATATCATTCGGTTCATGACCCCTCATTTACGTTTAAAATTTGTACTCTCCTTTATTACATACTTATAATAACTAATAAACACATTTTCCACGCTTATGGACCTGTTGAAAACAGGCTATTCACCAGCTACCACTCTCACAATTAAGAATAAACTTGTGAGCAGCACGAAGGCATTTCCCGGCGCCCTTCTGAGTTTCGTAAATCAAATACACCACAGCAAGTGTGTGGATAACCTGCGAAGCAACGCAATCACACTCGCGCAAGCAAAAAAAAAAGGAAGAGACAGGCAGAGTTAACCTGCGTACACCCCGCCGAAAAGCCCTCTCTTTCCACACTGAAGTTCCTATGCAGTGCCGGCCGCATGCTCACTCAATCTTGGCGTTCTGGCTTTACGCAGCCGGGGCAACAACAACGAAACCAAGCAAAACAGGCCGCACCGAGGATTCTGATGCAGGTCAGAAGAGGAGGAAGCGCACGTCACGTCGCGCAGCTTTGAGCCAACGGGATGTTATAATCGGCATGTTTCCTTCGCAGTGGCATGACGCCGTGAATATAAATGGCCTCCGAGGTGTAGGAGGAGAAGACATGTCTGCCTCGTAATTCTACGCACGGCGCGATCATCTTACTTTGAACCCCTGGTGCCTGAGTGTGCCGGAGGGCTATTGGAAGATCATACCCGCTCGCATGATAGGCATAGAGGACAACTTTGCGCAATGCGAGTTAGTAAAGTAGACATTACCACCACAGAGCATAGAAGCAGTGCTGTCACAAGACGTCGTATTGAGGTGTACTGTCGGCAATGAATGAAAAGCGAAATAGGAAACTAAGGTGGCAACACTAAAACACATTCATATTAGCTCCTGGAGAGCAAATAGAAGCGATGTTGATTTAACACTTTTTAGGAAGAGCCTTCGCGTCTTCGAAGTCAAATAACCCTCAGCAAGTATTGAGCTTCAGTTGGTCAAGAGCTTCTTATCTTGCTGTTCGTGCTTGAATTGACTTGTTCGCGTTTCATATCTCACCGATAGTGCATGCGCTTTCCTATCTTACCTGCACTGCCGAGAAGAGATGTTGAGAACTCGCTGTGGGTTGCTAAGTGGCCATAGATTTCTGCCACTTAGCATGACGTTACCGGTTCGATCCTCTCCGCGTTTTTCTGCATTTTGAGAGAGGCGAAATGAGAAAACAATACCGTTGGAGGATTCCGGTTAGTGTTATAGAACCACCAGCAACGGAAGATCATCTCCCTTTGAGGCCTCTTGCTGTATATGAATGTTTTGTGTCGTTTTATTGTACTAATAAATATCTTTGTGATTCTAATTTAATTTCGTAGCGATCCACTGTGACGCGTCTCAAAGTCGCTTCCTAGGCACTGGTCCGTAAGATCTATTAAATATTTGAGCTACGTAGATGCTCCTCATATAAATTGTATTTGTCTTCCTAACCACATACAAACCCGTTCTTCTTACGTAATTGTCCGTTCCCCGTAAAAAGTGAAATTTTCGGCAGCGACAGCTGGGCCGCGCCATGTCAGCAAGCAGGTCTTGGTAATCAAGGCGGAAAGCTGGGCTAGTTGGTGTTTCATCATGAATTAAAAGACTAGCGCATATAACAGAGACACAGACAAAGAAGTAGACAGGACGAGCGCTACTTCTTTGTCTGTGTCTCTGTTATATGCGCTAGTCTTTTAATTCATGAGGTCTTGGTACTAGTAAATGAATACTGAGCAATACGTAGAAAAATACTGATGTCCTATCAACTGGCAATTACGTGGACGCTCGCACTGCCGCATACAGATAAGGCAGTAGAAAATGTGAAAGGAGATGAAGGAAACATTGGGAACTTGTTGCAGCCCAAAGTAGATAAGGTACCCTCCCTTCCTTTCAAAAAAAATTAATTTCGCAGTGAATAGCGGCTACCAACAGAGCCCGTATTTTACACTCGGATTCATGACGGCAAAAAACGGATGCGGCTAGGCGGCAGAAAGTTGAACTCACTCAATCTTGGCCAGAACACCTAAAATTCCGCGTGCACTGTTTCCACCGTCTTTCGGCGATTCTTTGGCTTCTTTAGCTTTCTAGTTAAAAACTTTGCCGACCTCGGATCATACAAAATTAAATAACATGAAGAAAATGTCACTCAGGTTACTGTAAAATTCAGTACGGCTTACTTTACGTGACCACGAATAACACTAGTTCTGTTTTAAGATGTCTGAGATTTTTTTCTGTTTTTTAGCCCTCACTTACACTACGCAAGACACGATCTCTGTGAATTTTTCTCTGAATAACAAGCCGTAGTACTTCTGCTTGAGGATCTGACACCAGGGCCATTCACGAACTGCTTGAACTGTAAGCTGGAGTTAACTTCTTGTTCGACCCCGTAATGGTCCTTGTTGCAATCAAACACGTTCTTGAACTGCCAAATAAATTGCGCAATAAACGCCCAAGATCTGTCTTGACGCTTACAGTGTGGCAGCACATCGATGGCAATCGCTCATCACTTTCTCGTGCAGAGAATGAAGTCCGTCATGGTAAAGTATAGTGACTCTCTCAAACTTTCACTATGGCTCTAAACGCTGTTGACCGATCCGGCCGACTACTTGTATCCGAGTAGGTTCAAAAATCCGGGTTTTTCAGCCGAGCTTCGCTCTCTCCCCTCAGAAAGCATCCAACCCTCTGACTTGCGCAAACAGCAAGGAGTTTGTCGGCGAATGCTCAATAGCTGTCACTTATCAGAACCATGGGCAGTGTACTCTGCCATCTCTCTCAAAGGTGATGGAACGCCTCGTCAGTGCCGCTGTTCTGATCTCTTCCGCAACTCCTGGCTCGGATTGGAGGCGGTGCAAACAGTTCCAAACTCAAATACGTCAAGTTGTTAGAGAATGCACAGACACGGTGCGATTAGGGAGAGTCGTCGTGAGCGATGCGCTTGTGCAGCTGGAGGGGTCAACGTCTCTGCTCTACTCCATCGGTGGTAGGATTTACCCAAATAGTGGCGTCGCGAGAGTCGGTGCTAGCAAAGCTTATAAATTCCAAGCGAGCCAGAAACATAGAGACCACAAAAAGTGGACGCGTTTTATAGACTTATTTGAATTGTCTATGTTGTTGGTGGACTTAAAAGCTCATTCACGCCAGTGGAGTTGCAATTGCAGAGAGGGGCGCCAATGGAACTCCGCAAATTAACTGTGAACGCTACGAGCACAAGTCTATCCCAAATATTTTTACCCAGGGTGATTCTGTGAGAAGCGTTCCGCTCCTACACTCCAAACACAAGTACGCATGCATGGTACTAAAAAGAGGGTGGAAGCTGTCTTCTGGCACACTTCCTTTCATAAGCTGGAGTGGGCTAGAGGACAGCTCACTCCCCTCTTCACTTCTTTTTGCCTAGAGTGATAGCTCCGCACTATGAACACGATATTTCGAAACAATGCTGTATTTTTTAAGCTGATGTTTTCAGTTTCGAAGCTGATTCAAAACTGTTCAAAGAATTCGAAAGTTCTGAAGCGAAAGAGCGATAGGTTTTTATAACCTTTCTGAAAGATTCTGCATTATTTTCCCCTTAAGTGCAGCAAAATCATTATACTTTGCAAACATCTCATAATCTCGAGACATTGCTGACAGGTAGCGAACCGCTATTTTTCCCCTGTGTAGGGCACATGACGCACGTTTACGTTTTATTGAGAACGTGTCTGTTTTTGTCAATTTAGCGCGTAAGAAAGGGCCACTAAGAAAACAGCACCAAATTAAGAGAACAAAAACTCTCCCATGAATCTTTTCTTATATTTGGTATAAATATTAGTGCTCTCCTTCATTACATTTTTTTACCTGCACGACAGCATGTCTAAAGGGCAAGTTCAAACGGCTGATATGCAATGATTCGCTTCATCCACCAAGGCAAAATACGGTGTCCTTTTGAGCTTATTTCGCTTTGGAAACCATTGCTAATTCGCGCCGGTCCCTTTCTGTAGAAAAAAGGGCAATGCACTGAAAAAGAGCACTGCCCCCTTCCCACACCCCCTCTCAGTCGTACTAAAATGTGAGACCTCCTTCAGTAGCTCGGCGCTAACGCGGTGGCAGCCAAACGACTTTCCCGGCTCACAAAGTACAAGAGGCAAACGAAAACGTCAGCCGAGATTCCGGCCTGGCTGACGCAACCCTGAGGCTCAGTATAGTTGTGACATAGCCCGAGGTGTAGGCGAAGTCCACTTGCCATCTATGAAACGCATCGTCGGCAGCAGCCCAGCGAGCAATCGGGGCCACGTGACGCTGGCATACTGTCCTGCGCAACTCGGAAACGGCCACTGAGGTGGCGAGCGGCGAGCTGCTTGTCATGCTTCGACGGATGAGGCAATGAGCCGTGCTCATTATGAGCAGGCGCGCAGATTCTCTTAATGAGGAGAGCTATTTCTCAATATCTTACGACACTCGATCACTGACATCGGGGGTTCGGTAAGCAGAACTCGAAAGGTTACCTACAGAGGCAATGACACTATTTTGCTTTTCTCTCGGTAACTCTCTTTCTTTATGGGAAGGTCTTTTGCTGGCGAAAAAAAAATTGTTAAAGAGAGAAGCGAAAGATGAGCGCATGAATTGTTCCCATTTATTATTTGTAGTCTTTATCAGAGGCAGCTATGCCACCTGTGGAGTCAAGGCTCAAAGCCAGCAATAAGTGTCATTTGTCAAAGCTCGGGTCCGGGGTGGTGCTCATCAATTTTCAATAAAAGATACAAGGACATTTATCAGAAAACAAGGATTCATTTGACAGTCAATATTGAAACATAGTGCAGTAGTGTAGAAGAGTTTATGTAAAAATACTGGAAGATATCTATAACAGCCGCCTGCATAGCACCCCAAGCCTCTATAAAGTCAGCAATCGAATTCCAGTAAGAATGGATGTCAAGCAAGCAGACACGATCTCGTCAATGCTGTTCACCGGCTGTTTACAGGCGGTATTCAGAGGCCTGGATTGCGGAAATTTTGGTATAATAATTGATTGAGAATACCTTAGTAATCTCTGATTCACTGATGACATTGGTTTTCTAAGTCACTCAGCAGGTTAACAGCAAAACATTATTATTGAGTTATGCAGGCAGAGTGTTAACTTGGGTATAAAAATTAATTTCCAGAAAACCAAAGTAATGCTCAACAGTCTTAAAGGGGAATCACTGTTTCCAATTCGTAGCCAGGTTCTGGAAGTGGTAAGGGAATACGTCTACTTAGGGCAGGTAGTTACCGCAGGTCCGGATCACGTGAAATAACTACAGTAAGAATGGGATGGAGCGCATTTGGCAGGTTCTCTCAGATCGTGATTGGCAATTTACCAATATTCCTCAAGAGAAAAGTGTATAACACCTGTATCTTACCGGTACTCACCTATGGGGCAGAAACGTGGAGGCTAACGAAAAGAGTTCAGCTTAAGTTAAGGACAACGCAGCGAGCCATGGAAAGAAAAATGATAGGTGTAACGTTAAGAGATCGGAAGCGGGCAGAGTGGGTGAGGGAACAAACACGGGTTAATGACATCCTAGTCGAAATCAAGAGAAAGAAATGGGCTTGGGCAGGGCATGTAATGCGAAGGCAAGATAACCGCTGGTCTTTAAGGGTAACGGAGTGGGTTCCAAGAGAAAGTAAGCGTAGCAGGGGGCGGCAGAAGGTTAGATGGACGGATGAGATTAAGAAGTTTGCAGGCAAAGGGTGGATGCAGCTGGCAAAGGATAGGGTTAATTGGAGAGACATGGGAGAGGCCTTTGCCCTGCAGTGGGTGTAGTACGGCTGATGATGATGATGATGATGCATAGTATATGGTCCTGGTTCCATGCGTCCAGAAAGCTCTTAGTATACCAAAATACATAAGGCACATCGATAAAATGTTTAGGGAAATCCACCGAGGCGGAGTAGATGTGTAGTAAGGGAACGACTACTCATTGGCATCCACCCAAGCGCAGCCATACGGCTACAAAGGAAAGCTATACATCTGCCCAAGCGCATCCGTACGGCGGCGCTGGGGTGGATGCCAGTGAGTAATTACTCCCTTATTATAAGGCAAATCACTAGCGCAGTCACTTAGGAACCGCTCCAGAGTCCAGACACTTTCCAGACGCACACAGGCGCATTTGTGGCGCTCTCTGTGCGCAGCTGCGCAAACTAGTACTTACAGGGTGCGGCCCAGGCCGAGTGGTCTAAAGCAGAGGGCAGCGAATCTGATTTGTACACGCTGCCGCGAATCGCACTCGCGGCTATAAGTATGGCAGGCTTTTCTTTGTTCATTTAAAAATGTTCACAGCACTACACACCTACCCCCCCCCCCCCCTCGAAACACACACACAGATATGAGGGACATCTGATGTTTCTTCACGCTGGGGTTTCTAATGCTAACGTCTTAAAAGTGCCTTTTTCAGGAACCCAGAAAGGACTGGTTGTCGTTAGAAATTCTGTGGAACGTAGTAAAAAGTAAGCTAATTCTTTGGGCTTCACGTATTACTTTTTCCGATACTATCTTCACGTTATGAGTAATGAGAAACGCGTACTCCTCATTCTGGCGAGGCGAACTACTTTTTGCCTAACTTTTGCATGACTTTTCAGCGTCATTTCAATTTCGTGAAATAAACATTCAAAGTAAAAGTGTCTGTACCCGAAATTCAAGCAAGAAATTTTTCGAATATTTTTTTTCCATAAGTGTCATGAAGGCTCTTATTACAACAAGTATTTAAACAAGGAGATCTCTTGTTATATGAAACATTATCAGCCGTTCCACAGGGTTTTTCATATCGGTCTTGTCTTCATCTGATATGCTAACTTGAAATCAAAGTCAGAATCAAGTCAACTTCGAGTGTATTAATGAAGCTCGACAAACCAGTAAGTAGTTCGTTAGTTATTCTTAGCACACATCTTTGGCGCAAAAAGATTTCTTACTGGAAAACTCTTTGCTTACATTGCGATCGAAACACTGTGTAAGGAATTGTTTGCAGGGTTTTATGGCTCATGAGTAACGAAGGCCATCAACGAAAGACATAAAAATATATTTTTAATATCAGAGTTTGTTTAGAATGTTTGCTTCTTTTGAAACCTGCAAACACAAAAATATTCAGCAGGGGATTTTATCTTAGCAGCAATTTAAGCTGGTAGAGAATCTGTTCATTATAAAGTCAGAAATGGTTTGGTTTGGTTTATGGGGGTTTAACGTCCCAAAGCGACTCAGGCTATGAGGGACGCCGTAGTGAAGGGCTCCGGAAATTTCGACCACCTGGGGTTCTTTAACGTGCACTGACATCGCACAGTACACGGGCCTCTAGAATTTCGCCTCCATCGAAATTCGACCGCCGCGGCCGGGATCGAACCCGCGTCTTTCGGGCCGGCAGCCGAGCGCCGTAACCACTCAGCCACCGCGGCGGCAGAAATGAGTTTTTCTCATTTTCTCGAGTTTTGTGCGCAATAGTTGGATATGGTTGACAGCCAGCATATCTCAACATGCTTCGCGTGTAGGTTTTTCTTTTTTTATAAGTACGAAGTTTTGTAGGAGATTTGTAGATCCATTATGATGCCTACACAAAATTACCTAAATAGCGCGATTTTGACCACTACGTGAGTGCCAACACTGAATGATCGCTTTGACCCGGTGGAGTTTGTTCTTCAGTTCGCTGTGCCATGAAGCCTGCCATTTACTTCTCAGCTCATTCTCTATAAACATCGTACAGTCTTTGTGCGGTATATTTACTTCTTTTACTACACCACTACGAGCACGTTTGGCGCATGCTTCATCGTTCTCGTTCCCGCCAATTCCCACGTGGCCAGGGACCCGGAGGAACTTTATTATGTGTTCTTGTGATTTTGTTATTGTACCGTTAGTAGTTTGCCCCCTATTAAGGGTTGTGCTGCATTCCTGCAGGGCAGTGCTGTGATTACTCTTAGATAGTCTTTGAAGATAATAATATTAATCTTTCTCTTTATTATTTCTTCTGTAGCCACACAACTTTTTGCAATGTAAACTAATGCGCACTGATGCAGCCTATATTGTCCCATTTTCTTCGCATTGCAGCACTCCTGAAGTAAAGTGCTGCTTCAGAACCAAGTCTTTAAAAATCTGTGCAATTCACGTATTTTCCATTTAGAGCGAAAAAATCTTGCAATGTTTATTCCTGCGGGGTTCATCCTTTTTGAACGTGTGTTAACGCAAAGTAACATGAGGAAGGAACAGTGTACCAAGGTGGCAGTGGGTCTCCGGGCAATATCGGGCGATGCGTCCAGTACCTAAACCTTCGCTTTTTTTTGCAAATTTTTCCGAACATTCAAATTAAAATCATGAAAAATGTAGGTGGCAGTGTGAAAGCTAAATCAACGCTGCTCATTTTTCCTGAAATTGGGCAGCAACGTACGGTCTTTTTTTTACACGAAGAAGCATATTTTGTTTGTGAGAACATAAAATATTCAGTTGCTTGCCCCTAGCGTCAATCTGTTTGTTTCCCTAAATAGGGACGCGGGCATTAACATCCCTAACTACCAATATGATTCTAGCACTTTTTTGATAAAGTCTTCTACATCCTATATAGTCATTGTAATGTGCAACGTGCAGAGGAAGATATACTGAACATATCGTTATTGTTCTACAGCTGATGTTGCAGACTACAGCCTCATCAAAGTTTGTGCTCAGTAGCATTTCTTGTGCAGGAACACTTTGAGTGATAATTTCGTCAAAACCTTATACTTCGCGACGGAAGGTTTTACAACGTTTGGGAATATGGACCTAGGTCCGCGGAGCAACTGCTGGAGTGCGAGCCTTAGACCTCCCCGACTGGGAGAACCTCTGCAGACCGGCGACTTAGGCATCACCAGTCCTTTATTGGAGATGGAGGGCAACCTTCGCTGTCGCCGCCTGGGGTGTGAATGGCAATGCCAGAGGCCCAGTAAAGAGGACTGGGCAGGCATCGGATTGCAATGTCATACACCGCCCCTGCGAAAGTTGTCTTGGCAGTCACTGAGAATGTGTTGTTGGCAAGTGTAAATCGTTTATGTACCTTTTTTAAATGAAATATTTCATTTCATCTTCAGTGTGATTATTTCTTTTTCGGTCCCAGAATCTTTCACAATGAGCAAGACTTTGAGTGCGTGGGGTGTTCGCTCTCACAGTATGCGCAGTGTGGTGCACGTTCACATTTCTCAAAATATGTTCTTTTGGAGCACATTTTGCTCACACTTCGAGGAAGTGACAGCTCTCCACGCCATGACCAAATCTCTGGCATTTGAAACACCAACGGAGGTTCGGAATGTATGCGCAGACGCAGATTTTTTTAGTAGCGAAATAAAAGAATTAGGGGAGCATGCTGGAGGTAGAAGTGCGTATTAGGTGCTTTGTTGGAATTTCATTGTTGTCTTCCAGGTTTTTTATTCAGTAAACACCGATGACATTCTGGTCATTGAGCCCCTCATACTTCCTGTTTTGAGTGAAAAGGAACAAACCATTTTTAGAAATTACGCTTTTAAATGTGCTGAGTGATGGGTGAGCATTATTGGAGACAGTGATATCTCCAATGGATACTGTGCTTGGCAGTTTGGAATGGTGTGCTTTGTCGCGGATCTCAGAATACATTGAGTAATACAGCGCGTTTCGAAACAGAGACGAAGGAAGGACCAGCACTCGTCCTTGTGTGTCTTCCTTTGTCCCCGTTTCAAACCGCGCTTTATTACTCACTGGATTACCAACTCGCCCAAAATTAAGTTTTAGTCAAAGAGTACGTCGCAGTTTGCAAGTTTCATCGCTTTGTAACAGGGACCCAAGGTATCTGTCGTACTCACGGTAACTATGAATGCAGATATTATTCTGGCTTCTTTCTCAGCTAGTTTGCCATGTGCCACGTGCCATGTTGGGAAAGAACTGTGTTGTTACTTCGCTCCGCTCCCTTGTTATGATGGCGATAGGTCAAAGGGGAGGTTGAAGACATGAAATGCATTGTTCGTTCTGCAACGGCACCAGCCGCTTATTATGGCGCAACGACGGCACGGGAGAGGAGCTAATAAAAGTTACTAGGGGTGCATACTAGCAGCACACCACCACAATAAAAAATTATGGCATAACTAATGGTGGTTACTCCGCTCAAGGTTAATCCTAACCGGTAGGAATAAATAAAAAACCAGGAAGGAAGAGGAGACAAGAAACTTCTTAGAAAGAAGATAACAAAGTGGGAGATGAAATGGAAGAGAGGAAGAGACGATTGCCGACTTCCCCTAGTCGGGTCACTCCCGGGAGTGCCGTCTACAGAAAGCAGGAGCAAAAGTGATGTGTTGCCTCCAACGAGAAGTCTTAAAAGTCCAGAAAACTTGGTGTCGCCACAACGACTAAGGTCCCCTTTTCTTTCGGACACAGCTAAACGGCACTCACGGCTAGAGGTTGGTGGGCCGACCTCACATGTACTCAGGAATCTGTAGTGTCGCAACTCATCATCATCTGCATGTTACAGATGTCCATGCAGGGATGCAAGAAATTCACACAAACACTCTAGGTTAAAAATGTTAAGGCGTTCCTTTATTATTTCACAGGGCCCCTGGCAATGTATTCGCCAGTGCCTCTATACGCTACACTCTTGGAACATTAAAAGTATGTACATTAGTAATGTCAGCAGGATGTAAACACTACTGAAATTTCACTGGGCGAACACGCATGCTGTCATTTTGGTGTCCTTCGTTCAACAAAACACCTGTAATATAAAAAAGTGACAAGAATAGAAATACATACAAAACAGAAAAGCAAGACAAGTAATGTATACAATGTCTAGTAATGTGGCATCACAACATAACACAAATTCGACAAAATTGAATCACAAATTGGTTTGTTCGAACAAGAGGACTAATCTTCATGGTTGACAGACATGTAATCTATGCAAAGGAAACACTTCTGTAATAAACCCAATAGAAGCATTGAACAGTGAATAAGCCTAACAAACATACAAAAACACACTGCCGCAAAACCAGCTGGTGATGCACCTCAAAGTCATATTTCACAAATTTATTTGTTGTTAAGTTCGTGAAAAAAAAAGATTCACATATTTTGGGCAGTACGGAATTAAGCATAAAAAAGACTGCGAACCTGGTGAACCACTCTCAGAAATGTGACAAATCACTGCCAATAACTCCAGTGATGCGTTAGGATGATGATGTTGTTGACGATGGTAATGGGAAGCATGTGATGGCACATTGTCGCAGTTGCAACAAATGGATAATTACCGATGACAAGCAGCCGCCTCGCGAAGCAACGTCTGATGTAGCCTAATCACAATGAGCACCTTTTTAAGCCAAAAGTCCAAGAAAGCACAGCGTAACAAAATACAGTTCAGTAGCTTCCCCTCCGACTGCATGAAGATTATCAAAATACTTCAGAAAAATTTTCTCCTTGTGCTTATATTTCAGGAGATGAGCTGGCATTATTTGCAACTATGCACCTCGAAATGCATAAGCAAGGAGATTGCAGTCGTACCTAATGTTGCAGCTATTTGCTGCTAATAGTTATCCAGACTAAACAAGATGCTATGTTTACATGCCCAGGAAATGAAAGATAATTCTCCTGTACAGTGTTCAAAGGTATTCGCCATCTTTTACTAATGAGCTGACTTAAATTCAGAACTCGAACTGGATAGCGGCAGGTTTTTGCTCATCGAAGCGCCAAGATGAACATTTTAGACTCTTTCACTTGATATGAGCAAGTAAAGGCAACGTCAGACGTCACTTTCTGACCGCGGTGGCCGTAAACTGCGATGAAATTAACAAGGGCGCACTACGAGACATTGCTGTTTTGTGCGTTGACGAACTGGTGGGATAGTTACGATGAGCAGTGACTAAGAGAGCGACAAACACCGTCATTAGAAGAATGCAGTGCTGAGACCATAATGTACTTAGTTAATTTTGTTTATCAGGCACACACTGGACTGTGGCTTCAAAGCGATGAATTTTTCAATAAGAATCTCTTTGCCGGAACTTCGCTCCTGTAGTAGGTTTCAGATAATTTCCTTGTGTGTTATGGCGGTGGTGTTCTGGAAAACTTATTCCAACAGTAGTACAGTTGAAAAGAAGTCTTACATGCTTCAGAATATATAAAAATTCAGTTAACAGCATTTGCATCATAACAAATACAGCATGTAATATTCAAGATTTGAGACGAAAAGTCTCTGAATGTGCTCGTGAATTTAAAGCAAGAATTATTAGAAGCAATTGAAACTGACTAAAAATATCCGAAAATGCAGATAAACATGAAAATTTATTAAATTACTAAGTTTCACCCGTTACGGTCAAGAATGATTTTTGTGCTCCAAGAGAAACGACCATTCTGAAGTTAGATTTGAAGGCGACATGAAGGTTGTACTAAACATGGGTTTCAAAAACATCAGTGTCATTAAGTCTAACGTGGCAAAGTGAGAAGCAGGTAACAGTTATTTTCCTGCGTATTCTGATGATGGCGTAGCGAAATTGCAGGATTTGTTTCTTATTTGTTTTAGCGATGCAATCACAAATTTTTGTGGTTCTGGCTCTCATTTTTGTGCTTCAGCCATCTTTCTCATATCATCTCTTTCCTATTCTATTTAGTTTCTAACATTTTTGCTTAAGCAGCTTTAATGTGGCTATTTTTTCATTTTACCGATTGCAAGATCGCTTCACAATTACGGCACAGCACGGAACTTCAGACTGGACTAGCAATGCCGTATTTCATAAGAAGCTCTATTTAATGTTTCAATGTAAGATGATAAACTCGTATCCTCTTGCTTTAGAACAGGCTTAACAGAAGCATTTTTTGAGTTCAACATTGCAGTAAGAATTCATTCAGTACTGATCAATTGTGAAAAGCACAATAACTTATTCGTCGCTAAGAGCCAGAAAGGCTTAACCTAACTCGAACAATCGAAGAACAACTGAATAAACCGAGGTGCCGTACAAATCTGAGTTTTAGTCAAGACTTTCTTTCCAGTGCCCGTGTCTCGGCTGCTTACAAAACTGTACAAAGTCTCATCTACAGTCTGTACAGGGACGGGGGCATGGTTCTCGTGTTCAAAAGAACAGGCATGAAAACAAGTAAAAGTGGCGATACAACCAGCGCGCATTACAAGTGATGTCATTACGCCACGGCGCATGCATGCAAGCCGCATGATGCTTTTGAATGAAAATTGTTTCTGTCAATGGTGTACGTCTGCATGCAATCCTGAAGCACCCATGCAAAAAATCAAAAATTTTCCAAGCAGTCATTCAAGCTCGATGACGGAGCGCATGAAGCTAACGTGTTTGACGCGTGACTTGTACCCTGTCTGGTGGTTTTTGCTGCTTTAGTCAAATGAATGACGGTATCTTTCATTCTGCTGCTAACGCAGCAAGCTAAGTGTGATTCAACCAGCTCATGACATGTTCTGCGCTGATACTCTTCTACTATTGAAGCAGGAGAGCCACAATTGGCAAGGTTTCTATACGCCAACACCAAAGTAACTGTTTAAGGAAGTTAGTAGCATTAAAAAAATTTAGTGCCTAACGCTAGATTCCCTTAAATTCTGCAGACTGAAATTCTACAATAATCAACGGCAGCCAATGAATGCTTGAATAGTTCTTCCATCTGCGTTATGTTACTGCGCGAAGAGCCAGTGTTCTCAGGCTGCTACTTAAGCCCACTTCGATATTCTGCCTTGACAGCTCCAGTCTAGAGAAACAGGTATGAAAGATGAAGCCTGCCTACATTAACCCAGAAGGAACAGAAGCGTGTAATGCAATACGCCGACCTCCTCATATTTGTGATCATACTTTTGTTTTTTAATTTGCCCTTAAAGAATTGAAGTATGGAAAAGCTGCTTCTGGCAAGTATTCCATAACCTGGCACCAATAGAATAATCGCATCCAAAAAGTAGCACCTGTCTGTAGATGCTAGGGGCTTAGTCAGGCGATTTCTGTCATCGCATTTTGCCTGTTTTCTATGAAAGCACTCTTGTAATATCAGCAGCAAAATAAACAAGCAAACCCATCTCATGAAGGAAACTCGCCAAACGCCAGAGACGGACACAGTTGTATCTCCCTGCCAGACTTGACTGGGCGTGAAAAGGAATTATTTTGTTCACTCTGCCATCATTTTGTTCCTAATGGTAATTCGTCTCCTGTTTAGCAAGGATTTACATCGTTGTTTTTTTTTTAGGGCTGGCTGGGTGACTGCAGTCGTGGACAAACGCTATGAGATGAATGATAGTTTGAGACAGCACAAAAACACGTGTAGCACAAAATTCACACATTTCATTCAAAATAGCTGCCTCCATTGTGACACAATGGTTACCTTTGACCAGGCTAAAAGATGCCAGTAAGGGAAACAAAACTATGTGTACGACCAACTGCGCGCATGTAAGGTAACGCACTAGAAATTACAAGGAATGAGAAAAATTGGCAATAAAGCTATTTAATGAACACAATAAAAAATTTATAAAGTTATTCTACTCAGAGACTACTTCTGTTTTTGTCAAGCAGTGAACTGCAATGAAAATAGCTGAAAAAAGCTCTTAGTCAAAAACAACAAATAATGTGGTATCGCAGATGCTAATTCGCTTGGACGAAATTTCCGGGATACTTTGTGGGTGCGATGATTACGCCTCTTCATGCACGATGACAGCTAACGTAAACTTTACCTGATGCACCCTCGTAAAACATGCGACATTTGCAGGCATCTGCTATGAGTGTTCTGCGCCACCCTTAGTCAAACTGACATGCACGTTCACCCTTTTCAAATCCTAGAAGACATGATTTAAAATACATCCACAAATAACTTTACTACGTCCACGCACAGAAGCTTATCCGAGGCGTGTTCGTCAGCAAGCTCAGCTTAAGAAGAAGCTTTAGCTCAGGCTTAACTTTGTTTCTTTTTATCAATTAAAAGAGAAACAAATGCCAAAAATTCTTCAGTAATGTTTTCATGTTTATTTACCTGCCTGGTTATTTTTTATGGTCATAAACGAAGTTCAAAATCAAATCAAAATCAAATGAAACCAAATCACATAAATTATTTCTCCTCTTTCTTCTCTTACGGTTAAACTTTTTGGCGGCTGTATGCAGAATTTTCATTGGGGCTTAAATGTTCGTGAGATCTAAATTTGTGTAATAGCTACAACGGTAGATTACCTTTGCACCGTTTTTTCTGCTATATGTTGCTAAACATACAAAAAACCTAATCCAATGTTAAACAGCGATAATTATTTAGTAATATTCTTAAGACAATATAAGGTCAAGTTTTGTTGGAGAACTAAAGGTTTCTGCATGAATTGTTTTTAACTGTTACCTTTTCAATGACTTATCAAGTTTCTTAAAAATTTATGAGCCCCCAGGAGCATTCCACTGCCAGCCAGCACAAGATTTTAACCTGATTTTAACTTGAAATGCAGGCTGCTCTGCGGCCGACAGAACCAATCCCCCGTTCTCAAGTACTGAGCAAAGGAAACCCGAGCTAAAGTTTCTCCACAACAATCCCAAATCGACCCCGAAAAACGCTCGTAACCTGTATTTACCTCATTCAGCAATACCGCTTGAGCCATCCGCACCAGCGCATGTGCCTTTGTTTTCCTTTTTTTCACGAAACGCACCCATGACAAACATTAAACAAGCCTCGTGGTTTCAAGCGAGGGTGGCCGGAAGATGAGCGTGTTTGTGAGCCTGATTTTTTTTATGCGCCCGGAATCTTCGAAGGAGAGATTGGTGGCTCGAGACGGAGCTTAGGCGACAGACGGGGGCGTTCAGAAGAAAAGCCTGAGCGTCGAGAAAGCGGCCACAACAAGCAGGCCAAGCAGAAGCGTGCAGCAGCCGCGCCCCGCGACAGGCAAGCCGGCGGCGGAGCGGTCCAGGAAAGACGTGTCCCCGTCCACGGGTAGGGCCTGCTTCAGAGGCAGCTGGTTGGCTGTCCGCGCGTCGAACTCTCCCGATATGGACCCTGCAAACGCCAAGCACACTGAGCTCCGTACACTCTGTTCAAAGTGAACGTGATCACCTACTTCCGTTTTTCTTCGCGCCCTGTTCAACTGGTCACCTGCGAGCGTTCTACAGAGGTCCGAAAAATCTAAACGTGTTCGATGTTTTTCTTTTATTATGGGACAGTTTCATTGTGTTCGCATTATCATTTACAAGCGCCTTACTCGTAACTCGGACTGCTCCAAAGAGCTTTTATTGAAGCGAAAAGCTTCAGTACGCTAGGTAAAGCAGTCGTCGCGTACGCCGGAGAATGACCTTGAACGACCTTCAGCCCAACCACGTTAGCCTTGTCGAAGCTCGGGCAAGTTGGTGTGACATGGTTTTTTTCAGCAGCGCAGGGGACAAAGGACGTGACAAGTGCACAGACACGGCGCTGGCTGTGCACTTGTCACATCCTTTGTCCCCTGCGCTGCTGAAAAAACCACGTTAGCCTTGTATGATGATATGTGGTACAGTTATGGTTCCGAGCCCTTGACCCCTGATCTTGACCCATGACCTTCACTTGCCCTTTGACCTCTGACCTCTGATATTAGATTACCTTTGGGTTGACCTTTGACCTTAAGAATATCCGATGGGGTGATACTAAGCTACGTGATGACATCCGATGGGGGTGTCGTAAGACCATATGATACCACGTCATACCCACGTGGTCGTGTGGGTATATGTAAAACGGTTGTCGCGAGCGTGTATCGGAGCTGCCATGGACGAGCCTCAGATGTTTAGCAAGCATGCTTGCTTTTCGCTGAATTCCAGAGTTAGCCAAGTTAAGCCTCCGCCATTTTTTTTTAAATTTCAGCACTTCCCATGTCCGCCACCGAGTGGTACCGTTATACTAGCCAACTACGAAGAACTGAACAGTCCAAAAGGAAGACTGCAGTGAGCAAGGGAAGCCATCCATAGTCATAAAAAAGAGAAGTAGTTGGTGTCCTAGCTATTCGCTGGCATGCAAAGCTTGCGACAAACGACAGTGATACAAATTTGTCGCGATGATTGCCCAAAGCAACATCAATAAGTAAGCTCCGAATGTTAGCGACGCCCAGTGTTAGTGACGCGATTAGGGCAACGCGCTCATCACAAGCTGTAGGTTCAAACAGAGCAAACTGTGGTCAGTGACTGTTATGAGGAATGTGCAGCCAAGATTACAACAATGTCGCATAAATTGACCATAAGATCACAAAGAGGACGTGACAATTAGCACCAAAAAAAAAAGTAGCCGAACCGAATATAAGCTTTTATATAATGACTAGGTCCGAGGTTCTCCGAGGTCCAGTTCTTCCAGCCGATTCTGTGCCTGAAGAATTCAACTATCGCTGCTGGATTTGCTAATACTCTGGAACGCAACCACCTTATAAGCCTATTATGATATACATACATAAATTCCAGGTGCCAATTTTTCATCAGTCGCTTTATCTGCACAAGCAAAACCTGAGGTTTGCGATCTACTGATTAGTGGCTATAGCAACGCACCGCGAATTTCGAGATCCCGGTATTCCATCTTCGCTTAAGCAAGGTAAAAGCAACACAACACATTCTGAGTAGAAGTGGGTATAAGTATTGAATACTATATACGCTTACAAGCGCTACGGCATTTCACAGAGCTAAACTTCCAACTTCAAATTGCCTTCTCACAGAGGCCAGCGGTGACTACGGCGACACACGTACACATTCCTGCCTGGACACATGCCTCAAGCTTTTCATGATAACTTATAAGCTTTCTATTAAAACAAAATGTTGGTGCGCATTAACGTTCGTATTTACTTAACTGCATGCAATGAGTGCAACAAAGCTGAACCGTTATAACTGAATGGTTGCGGACATCTAAAAGTTTCAGGCTATAAGCGGTAGTCCAGTGTGTTCATTTTGTCCTAATCTTAAAAGAAGGATAATCACACCAGGCTCCCTTGTTGAAGGCCCCAAAGATCAATTTCACATCCACCCCATAGTCGTTCAGCTACCGGAAGGTTTTATTGCCAGTAAGTTGTGGTTTTGTACGTAAGATTTTAAAAGGGCGCACGGAAGAACACCTGCACACTCAGAAAGCTATGTCACAATGAGCAGATGCTTCTCTTCCAGATTTTTAGACCGGTAGCTCTACTCAACGCAGAAGTCGCTCACCATTCCGTGCCTGATTTAACTTCGGATTAACCCTGACAAGCACAGCATAGCAACAGACGGACGTTGACAGACTGACAGATTGACCTTGGCCGATTTGGACCAAAATCGATGTGCAACCATACTTGACGATGCCCGACACGATGGCGACCTCTAAATTTGGCCCGGACCATTGCCGAAATGTCATAGCTAGACCTTTGCGTGTAACCGTGGTTAAGCACTGCCTAACTTTGTTTTCTTCTCTCTCTAGCACATACACAAAGCGTATACATCGCCAGAGCGGTAGCCCGACAGTCAAGCACTGCTGACGGAACTGAATGTGTGCCATCCGTAATTTTTTGTCTTCATTGTTCCCGCTGCCACAGCAGCTTCGATTCATTGAACACATAATGAATAATTCCGTCGATAAGGCTGTGCACCTAATATACGCGTTAAATGTGCAAGCAGGTAAACAGTCGAAGAATATGCAGAAACGGTTTCCATCATAAAATGCTAATGGTGAACAATTTTTTTTTTTGGGGGGGGGAAGGGGGGGGGGGGGGACTACTCAGATAGTATAGTAAGCTCGAGAACCGGACAGAGAGCGATAGAAGAAAGAGAGAAAGCAACCGCGAGACGAAGGGCGCATCAACAAGAAGCATGGAGAGTAGGCTCACCTTTCTTGAGCGTGAACAGGTCGTCTCTGTACTGGACTTTGAGGAATGTGGTGAGTTCTACTTCGAACACCTTGTTCGGGTCGTTCGGGATCTCAGGCGGGATGGAGCGCCTCCTACGGCCGTAGCCGTACTGGTCATTTCCGCACGGCACCTGGCGAGAAAAGGCGAGCATAAATAATCGAACTTAGCTCCGGTATGTTGCGTACACGCTATCAAACGATAGGACAGGTGCGTCCCCGAGCATAAAACTGTAAACGAAACGAAGCTGACGTGACAACTAACCACGAAGGAACAACTGCCAGGCATGACCTCAATCGGAGTGAAATTCAGTAGACAGCCGTCACTACCTATGTTCTGCAATGATCATGAACAGTCTACTCATATACATGGTTCTCGTTCAAGGCTGCAAGTGCTCTGGTAAAATGCTCCCTTTTTATTTTTAAACCGCAGTTAAACTAGAGCTGGCAGACCTAATCCTAAAGCCTGGGTAGTTTGTCAAGCAATGGCTCAGCAGTCTGTTTCACATCTTCCTGCGAAATGGTTGAAAGAAATAACAAATAAAAATATGTTTCGTTCCTTTAAAATTCTTGCACTGTACGATAGTGTGTTAGGCACTTCGAGAAAGAGCACATACACCGAAAGAGAGAGAGACAAAAACAGCACACTTTCTACTGCGCTACGCGGTGCTATAACGGAAAGCGAGGAAGAGGAGAAGGGTGTAAAGAGAGCAGCCTTACGCCTTTGCACTCCTTGATGCACACGTTGACCGTTCCGACGAAGAGCACGTAGTTTGACTCTGGAAATTTGAATGCCCTGAACTTAGCCGAAAGCGTGTCCCCGCCGTCGAGAGTCTCAAAGTTGCCGAAGATGTAGGGGTCGATGGAGCATCTGAGGCGAGAGGTGGGAAGGGAAGACCGAGGCAGAGGTAAAGCACAGACCGCCTACTGACTGTCATGTTAGATGTTCCGGTACAAAACGCCGTGTGTGTGTGTGTGTGTGTGTGTGTGTGTGTGTGTGTGTGTGTGTGTGTGTGTGTGTGTGTGTGTGTGTGTGTGTGTGTGTGTGTGTGTGTGTGTGTGTGTGTGTGTGTGTGTGTGTGTGTGTGTGTGTGTGTGTGTGTGTGTGTGTGTGTGTGTGTGTGTGTGTGTGTGTGTGTGTACCCTCTCGTTCTCTGTCCTGGTTACGAAGCGCTGTTTGAAAAAAATTATGAATGAATACCAACTCGCCCAATCATCCGTTCTTCTTCGCAAACTGCAGCCCCGCCACCAGGTACTAATCAATCAGGGCCGGACAGAAAAAAAAATTGCTCAGAAGCGAGACCACAGCAACAAAACAGCAAATAAACGCTTTTGTTGTGTGATACTGTACTACTATGCAAAAGTTGATGGAACATGGGAGGCACCAATAAATTTATATTCATCCCAACCAATGCGCGCATCGTAGACTACAAACGTGAGATCTCCACCACTGTGTATTTAAGAAAGGTTTCGTGTACTTGTCATCTCTTCGATGTCCAGCAAAACGTCAAAAATTCGCTTCTTTTCTTTTTTTGCACATCCGTGATCCATAACCTTTTGCAGCCGGCTGTTACCTAGATTTGTGCGTAATGTAAAGCGATCCATGGAAAGTGAGAGTAGCGCAAAACGGGACAAAGGGACAGAGAAAGACAGACACAACACAGGCGCGTTACCGACTCGCCCAAGTTTCTACCCTTGTGAATAATGTAAAGCAATGCAATGCGATGCAGTGCGCAAAACATTGCTGACTTATAAATCCAGTGGTGCACAGTGTGTCTCTCAAAAAGGAGTGGTGTGCAGTGTAGAGGCTTTTGATATTGATCTGCTGTAAGCCAGTTGGCAGTAGTCCTTACCCGTTCATCACGATCACTTCTTCTTGCTTGTTGGCACTGTCCGTGACCTTCAGGTAGCTGGTCAGAATGCCGTACGTGCCTGCACAGCAATGCATGGGACGAGGCGGAGAGCCATTCAACTAAAACAACAGGCATACTTTAATTTATTCCTGTTTTATAAAAAGTTTAATTAAACTTAAAAAAGTTTCACCGGAGTGTAAAATACAGGTAACCGCAAATTTTAGCATAGCGCGTACCGCTACCGCTTACCGTGTGCCCCCCCCCCCCCCCCCCCCCACCCTTCTGGAATACCGGGTTGTGCTCGGACCAGTTTGAGGATCGACTGGCCCGGGTGGAACAAGCTCATTACATCCTCGGCGACTAACACGAATTTGCCAAATAAAGTGCTGTCTCTTTCTCTCTCATCGGGACCAGTCAGCGCATGCGCACAGCAGGCGCGCGGGAAGCGGATCGCGCAATGCTAAATCTGCGCACGTCAGCAGAAAAATGAAGCACCACTTATAGCCACGCTAAACCCCCTGCCATGGAATGTAATAAAAAATATGCATGCTGCCGTATAAGGAAACACTTCAGGGACACACACAAAAAAAATTAAACACACTCAAAGTAAACAAACCCACAACACTTCTGCACGGAGCACTAAAAATGAGATTCAAGCAATTGTGAACTTGGCTCCAACATCGAGTAGATTTCGCGTCTTTCACCGTCCTTCGAAGAAATGAATATTTAAAGTAGTTATCAATTTACGCTCTACTGAAAATCGTGACGCATGCGAGCAATTATTGCGAGAAATCAAAACCGTAATGCATGTGGCGCCAAATCGGGAATAGCTCTGGCAGCCCCATTTTGGGGCCTGCCTCGAATGCCGGACAGGGATAAATCAGGCCCTAATTAAGTCATTTCTCGGAGAGAAGTTTTACGCCGTGATTAGCATGCAGACACGCAGAGAGAGGAAGGGCTATTAGCGTGTGCTTAACTATGCGACGGCTAAATTGGACGCGGGTGTAGGGGCGCCGCAGGGGATTCCGGGGTTAGAAAAGTAAGCGCAGAAAGGAATGAAACAAGAAAAGAAAATAGTGTGAGCTATCATGGCCCGCGTAATGTCGTCTTCGGAGACGACGTTTTAACAACACGGGCAGTTTTGTTTTGCATGAAGAACCAAATTATAACAAGGAATTCGTGAATTTTCTGAATGAAATCTTGTAAGGTTCTAAATCCCACAGCCTCATTTGCTCTATAAAGCAAGCGCTTAGAGGTACTGGTAGTATCAGTAAATAAGCAGCTGTACCGCGTTTTTACTCTTTTTTTCTTAGAGGCGGGTGGGGGGGGGGGGGGGAGGATAAATAGACTGTGCAGGTTCGGTAGAAGATGGCAGTACCAACGGCCATTTGAAAAAGTTAGTCCCCACCCTATCATTCACACTATTAAGCCTCGTTGACACACAATTCCTCCCAGAGAAGTAGGCCTGCAGAGCCGTCTGAAACCGCACTGCATAAAGTTGCTTCTCAGTATCCGTGAATGAAAGGATTTCGGCTAACAGTGCAGGTGAATATAAAAAAATTTATTTGTTTAGAATCCGTTGCATAATGAACAACTGTTTTCTTTGTATTCATTTTTATAGGACTGACTAGAGGAAGACTGAGCGTTCTGTTTCAGCCTCCTACGCAGCATCAAGCTGTATACCATCAAAAGTACCCTTCGTCTTGCATTCGACTTTGCCCCTTCGCCTTGCGCAACGGTGCTAACAAAATAAGTTCGGGACAGATCATGACAAGTATAGACTTTCGAAGCTTCGCTCTACTTCTCTTGAGAAAGCAACGGATCTCAGAAGTGACTGGCCGCTATTTATTAAGCGACAGCACCTTTCCTGCGTGATAGGGTTGGACACTGTAGAAATAGTGCAGGGCAGACAGTTCAACGAAAGAGGCGAGGATTCAAAGTAGCAACCTCTGCTTTTGGGATCGAGGAAGACGAGCATCTCGAGTGGCGTTCCGGGCTGCACGTTGAGTGTGGTGTCAAGGACGCGGCCGTTCTGCCGAATAGCCACGTCCAGGTACGGCACGGGCGCCCGGGCTTCGATGTACTCGGTGATGTTCAGGTGCCTGCGCATGCGACACACACCGGCATCCAGGAGTGGCAGATAAGAAGCAGTAGAAAGGGAAGGTTATATGGTCCCTGTCCTGGAAGAAACTTGAGCAGTGATTTGGCACTCAATTATTTGAAAACACCAGAAGGAAACGGACAGATGTGCGTAAAGGCTGTATAAATACAACCGCAATATATGTTCTGTGCACGTGTTGCGCATTTATAAGAATAAAAAGCGCGAAACAAATCTTTTTCTATTTATTTGTCAGCCTGCTTGTGATGTTCGTAGGGCTCCATGAGCGGGAATAGGTGCTTCGAGGTAGCACGCAGTTAGTATGATTAACTTCTGCTTATCTCCTACCAGAGAGGGAGAACCACATGCCCAGACAAGTCGTTTCCTGATATTCGCAGCTGTACTATCATAATACCAGGCTAACTAACCAATATGAGCAATACATGTACTTCGTACCACGATCATGGTCCCTGCAGTCACTTACTCAGGCTCGACGAGGTCGAAGGGCAGCGACTCTCGGCGGGAACGCCCGCGCGATGTCACGCTCTGGTTGAAGCCTCCAGGAAGCACGCACTTGGCCAGGATCACCTCCGTCTCCTCACCGGGCGTCTCGATCATGATGCGGTGGTAGTAGATCCACTGGCCCTGCAGTTTCGGCGCAACCGTAACGGGACAATTTCTCAGACCCGCTGCGTCGAGGCGAGGTGCCGAGTTTACGGCGCTGGTTTCAGCCAACGGCAGGAGACCGTTCCTGGAGACCAGATGCCTTTAACGGCACCCCTGTCTTAAAAAGAAGCGTTGACCTGGGCTCTAAAATTATTTTAAAAAACTGGCAACGCCAATCTAGAGAAATAAGTGAGATTTCATCCTGTATAATTTGCCCTCATCTGAAAACGAAACGCAATATTTAGGTACGTAACGATGGGGCGAATGTGAGATGCCCAAAACCCTGTAGCGTAATGTATGGACTGATAATATTAGGAGACGCTTTGTTCGCAACATCTACGAGCTGTCGTAATACAGGGGGAACATTAGTAAACAATGCTGTCATCTCTGCTCTAACTGAAACAATAAGCATAGCAGCTGTTAATGACGATCGCGCATTACAATGAGTGCCACCCTGGCACCGACTTCCACAGTTCGGGATCAGTACTGTTCTACAGCCTGGAACCACTGCTACTGATTAAATACTCCCCTTATCTTGCTTCATTCGACATAGCTCTCTATATTTTTATAACACGCACACTGTTGAGTGGTGCGGCTGTTTACGCTTCGTTGTGCCACAGTGGGAATATTTGTGTAACAAATAAGACGATAAGGGACGCCGCGCTAAACGCCTAGTGTTGCACCGCTTATTTCCTACCGGCACTTCCACTGCAGTGCGCACACAAGCGCTTTCCTTCAGCACGCGATCGGCATTGGGAGAGGCAAGTAGGCGCCGCTCAGATATCCATGAGGCAAGAGAACGTAGAGACTTAATCAGCCACTGCGCGGTTTCTTTTCCGACACGCCCTTCAAACGAAGGAGCGCCCCCGATACCCCGTTATCTATCACAAGCTCTCGCACTCTCTCGCATTGTCTCGCACACTCTCGCAGGCTGTCTTTGTTCTCCCATTCCAGCATTTCGACATCGAGCAGCAGCATGTCATTCGAACCGCGAGCAGCTGTCCAAATCCTCAATCGTTAACGGAGCCCCCATTGGCAAGCTCGAGGGACGGAAGCCTAATCTCATTTGGCGGCATCTGCAGGAGTGAAGCGAGACTGCGGTGACAGATAAAAGTAAAGGAAAGGAGGAGAGACAGCACGCTCTTAGCTATTGATCAACGCGTCTGCTCCAAGCAGTATAGACGCGGAACCGTCTGGCGTCTCTACAGGCGAGAAGTCAAACACAGCGCCGCCCCCGAAGAAGGAACGGAGTACAAGAAACAGCAACGCTGGTAAGAGGCCGGGCGCATGCATAAGTGCACCCTTTGTCTCCCACCCTATCTGTTTGGATGGCGACTCGCTTTGCGAAAAGGATTTACGCAACGGCGGCGCGCAATCCGCTATGACAGAAAAGCTCGTTCGTGTCTCCAGCTGCTCGCACAAATGAGTACGAAGCTCGGGACGCTTGTTTACACTACGGTGGCGACGCCCGGTCTGGAGGTGTATTTTGTTTTCTATGTCTGACTAAACAGTGTATCGCTCTTGCGTGGCGTTTTGCGTGCAAAGGAAACAGAAAACAATAGGATTTTCTGTCTTCAATTTATATCGAACATACTGAATAGCATTTACGCTATCTTCACGGGGTTTAGTAGACCTCCACCCCGCATTGCCCAAAAAAAAGTAAACGCGAAGGGGTTCGTTTAGCTGACTTTAAAAAAAACGAGCTTACAAACTGCCACTGTGTGGAAGTAAGAAAAGGGTGCGTAGACGACAGGAGTCTCATTTGCCACCCCCCTTCACAGCTGTGTTGAGGGTATAAATGCTTGAAACGTTAAAGTTTGATGCCATATATTTCACAGTCACCGTCCGACGAGGTAGCGAGAGCTCTCCTGAGATTCCTCTAACACGCAATGTTTTGCGGGCACAAAAGACGCACTGGAATGTGCGGAGTCACAAATTATTTGAAAAGTCTTGCCAACACAAATAACAAAGGTGGCTTTATTTTGTATTCATGTCTGGGCGTTGTCATCAACAGTACTTTAGACCATCGTTTGCTTACGGGCATATTGAGTGCACAGGGCATTTCGTTTTTGTTTGCCTGGATAAATGTCTGCTTCCATGAGTCATGCGCCACAAATGCTTATCAATTGTTTGATTTTCTTCCCGCATGTGTTTACATTTCTTTTTTTTTACAGTCTTCGTGTGGTTAATTGCTGTATTTAAGCAAAACTAGTTGTCATCAAATACGAAGAGTACAAGTTATTGAGGCACAAAAATTTATGAAGCAAATTACAAATGTGATGGCGGTGGATTCGCCCACTAAAACCACTTTTGAGCGATAATTTCATATAATGTAGGCGTACGTCTGCAAGCGCCCACAATCAGCAGTGGTAATAATTCAAGTCTGATAAGTTAGTGCTCCATTTATTAGAACTATCCTGTTCTTGAATTTGGGTGTCATTCACAGGGTTGTATCACACGATATATTTTTTTCTATTTTTATAGGCCACAACGTCTGATTCGAGACACTGCTTGAAGCCGGACACCAGATTAAATTTTTGACATTGTTTATGTAACGTAGTTTCCTCTTGCGACAGATGAAACGGCCTACTTTAATGCAAACTAAAACGCCTTGACTGAGAAGTGTTGGGTTTGTTCGTGCTTGCAGGACCACACTGTTTAGCAAAGCCAGACACCACCATAGCATCTGGAAGAGGCGACGGTTAGCATCGCTTACCGTGAGTTTGTTGTGCATTCGCGTCGTCCCGCACGCGTAGATGTTGTCCAACGGAAGAATGAAGGTAGCCTTGCCAGACTTGACTTCCGGCTGGCAACCTGCGAGAAGGAAGCAAACGTTGTTGCACGAATCAGTGAGACACGTGAGTATGCCAACAGACAATAATGCATGTTTAGCTTTTTTTTTCTTTTGATCCCTCAGAGTGAAGCACGTAATGTATCTTTGAACGACTTTTTTTCTTACCCCATTTTCGTCTTTCATCATTTGCGATTCGTCAGCCCCTGCCTCACAGTCAAGCAGGCAGGTGGAATTGCTAGTTAGCTATCGACCGCAACGAGGAAATCAATGATGAAAGCGTGAGAAAAGTAAGAACTGGAGAAAATATTCATTCAAAATACGGCCCCACCTGTAGTGAAACAAAAGGAAATGAAACATCAGAATGTAAACTCGAACGCAGAGCCGGAATGATATGACGATTCCATTCTATTTCGATTGCTTTCGCTTTTTTTTTAAATTAGCATATGCGATGCCTAGCCCATACTATCGTTAGAATATGCTAGTCAGCGTGACTGTAGATAAGGAAGGTATAGGGTCAAGAGAACCTTGGAGACACTTAAGCTCTGCGTTAAAAGCATGACGCGAAAGCCTTGATGGGTCTCTTCAGCAATCTGCGGTCCTCTTTGCATATCACTCCGCAGACACAAACGCTTTTGTTTTTTTCTTTGTTTATATGTTCTATTATTTTTCTTTTGTTCTAACTACAAGAAATACAAAGCCTCCATTTAACAGAGTAGAACGAATGTTCCTCAATAGTCGATGGGTTGCGATTCGAATCCAGGATCGACCACTTTTCTTTTCAACACAAAAAGCGAAAGGTAATGGTGGTGGAGTGATGTCATGATCCTGTAGACCAATTAGTAATTGTATAATGACGTCTTATTTTTTCTGCTGTGAGATAATTGTGGGGAGAGACGTCAGACCCCACAAACCAACATGTGCCCACCGACGTGAACGCAAAACATGATTCGGGGCCGCCGCGGTGGCTGAGTGGTTATGGCGCTCGGCTGCTGGCGTTCTTAGTACTGCCATGGCTTCTCCAGGGGTTAAAAGATAAATCAGTACGAACTAGTCCGAGTTACTGTCTTAATTATTGTACTTATTACGTGCAAATGATCGGTTGTTTTTATAATTTGTCTGACAAAAATAATCAAACGTAGTTTCCTACGTGCATGTTGTTACGTTTCGCCTACGACGCGCGGTATAGCCGGCGCGGATGCAACGGACGCCGGGGCTTCGTTCAAAGTGGCGGTCATTTTGGGCCCGTTCAGTGCTGCCGTAACGCCTCTCGCCAAGCGCGTCCAGGCAGATTTCAATGCCACGTGTCGTCGTGTGTGCGTGTGTGTGTGTGCATGTTGGTGCCCACGCTTGTCAAAGCGCGGCAGCCGGGGAGAGGAGCTCCCCAACTGGGAGGCGAGGAGGTCTGACCGGCGCCGGCCCGGCGGACGCGCACGTCACGTCTGAACATGTCTGAGCGTCACCGTATCGGGCGCCTCATCCAGAGCCGTTCCTTCTTGCCCTCGACTCCGAGGGTATAAAAGCCGCTGCCCCGGGCGCCAATGAGAGACTTCGATTTCTTCCTTCGAGTAACGTGGTCGCCCTGACCGGCTGCTCTTTTGCGATGCCAGAATAAACAAGTTGTTCTGTTGCCAGTCGACTCATCTTTTGCCGGGACCTTCGGATGTTTCCAGCTTTGCCCCAGGCCGCCAGGCCAACGCTACCCTTGGGGCTTGCAACCCATTTGCAACAATGTTCAAAAAGGCGTACACCAGTAAAAACTGCAAACATTTTTATTTGAAAGAGCGCGAGCTAGTTCCAGAGTACGAAACAGCAGCAACATCTGCACGTTTCATGTTCCAAAGTCCAAGCCGCCGCGGTGGCTCAGTGGTTATGGCGCTCGGCTGCTGGCCCGGAAGACGCGGGTTCAATCCCGGCCGCGGCGTTCGAATTTCGATGAACGCAAAATTCTAGAGGCCCGTTTGCTGTGCGATGTCAGTGCACGTTAAAAAACCCCATGTGGTCGAAATTTCCGGAACCCTTCACTACGGCGTACCCCATAAACCATAAACTGCAAAACATGATTCGCTACCAGGACAGCGACGTCATAGTCCCTTTCGACCAGTGGGGATTTATCGCTGCACAGACACTGCGTTCGCATCTAACGGGAAGACTATCGCTATCGCGTTCAAATAATAGTCATAGTACACAGCCTTAGACCCGAAAAACAAGAAGTCTTCAGCGAAGAGTTTGTTGGCGCCTGCGTGACATTCGAAACCAACGAAGTCAGCTAGTCCTCAGTTGAAAGGCATTCTTTTCGCAAACTCATAAAAACAGTCGAGTTCAAATGATCTGAATAAGCATTGTGTCTTTATTGTACGTAGCCGTAGTGATCACAGCAAATCTTCGAAGCAGTATTTTCAGCGAGCTCACAGTGCAGCTTCAACCTGGAAGTTTGCAGTCAATTCCAGGGAGGCAAAGTTATGAAAGTCAAAGCCCTTTCAACTCCTCGAAACTGAAAGAGCAAAAAAAAGTCAGCAATTTGGCGTTTGAGCGATTAGTCGAAACACCCGCATAGACAGCTTACGATCCTCAAAGGCACGGCTCGTGAAAAAAAGAAACCATCTCGTTAGCCTAATTAATGCCTCCGAAGTGGCGCTCGAACTTCCAGCGCTACGTGCCCGTGCAAGGCAGCCCAGTTTGCGCGTTCGTCGTGCCTCGCGGCAGCGTCTTCGGGCCCAGAGGAAAGCTTCGCTCCGCATGCGCTGCCGTAACGCGGCTGCAGCCCGCCGCGGGTCTCCGCCAAGCAGGCAGGCAAACCGAGGCCAAACTGACAAGGACCGAGGCGGCTACATCAATCACGCGTTAATCCCGCGCCTCGCAGTCGGTCACGAACCACGTCCGTAACGTTTCGCCAACTCCTCCGTGAAAAACGAGGTCCCACGAGGCGAGGAAGCACTGCTCGCCGAATGTTTGCAGTCCGCGCGTTCTACGGGCAATGTAGTTTTTTTTTTTTTTTCATCTCTCGACTTCTCTCTTCGCGTTCTCCCGAGCCTCAATCTCGCGCACCCGATGAGGCGCACGACAGCCGCCGCTATGCGCACAGCGGTGTGCGGTCGCGCAAAAGTTGGCACCCCGCTGGTTGCCGCGCCTGCCGAGCGCAGATACGTACGTCATCGGCTTCGTCGCCGCGGCCGGAAAGGACGGAAATCTTGTCAAATATTGATCACTGCGTGCGCAGTCGAGGGGGTCGGGGGGGGTGTTCTGGCAGCCGTGCGTCGTCCAGCCACGCGTCGGCTGTGGGCTCCGGGCGTCTCGTGTGTGTTTGTTCTCAACACCAGCGACGCGCTGCTTGGCGGACGTGATGCGCCGAACACGGAGCGCGCGTGCGTGTCCCAAATTGGGGTTTTAGCGAGTAAGCCCCGGCGGAGGGTGAGGGGACGAGAGCGCGAAGCCCCCGTATTAGAAGAGGTCGCGAAGTCGTCGTTGTCACCGTTGTCGCGGCCGAGGCGACGACGACAGTGTTGTGTTCTGCGCGCGATGAAGGCACGTAATTACGCTGAGACGTAAACAGAGTTAGGAGGAAAGCGAGCAAGCGCCGGGAAAAGGATGATTTCGAAACGGGAGAGGAAGTGTTGCTGTAGCTCAGTGAAGGAGAAAGAAATTTGAGATCAATGTCTTTTTTCAGTTAGTAGCATTATGCAAACAAAAAGGACGCAGAGAGCGAGACTGTATATTAGAACAAATTACAAATTAAAAACACACACACAGGCAGTTGATGGAGGTGTGCGGCTTCTCCTGCTACTAGAGATGGTTTTTGCGTGAGCGCAGGGAGAATAGTAAAGTCCTCACTGCGGCGTTCTCAGTGATTTCAAGAGGTACGTAGTGATAATAATAATAATTATAATAATAGCACACTAGGTTGAGGAACTGCAAAACAAAGGGTCAGACATTTCAGGAAATTTTAACCTTGCCATTACATGTGGTTACCAAACATCCCAAATAATGTAGTTGCGTATCAACGGCAGAATGTTCCCATTTCCACAAACTAATGGTTCAGAACAGCTGCAGCGCCACATCGTAATCCGTATTATTTTTACCACTCGAATACCGCAAGTGAAGCTATTTTCAAACTACATATATATATCGAGCTACGAGCACACCAGCTTGGTATTACTATTAATTCCGGGTTATTAGCGCACCAACACGTCGAAACCGTCCTTCGTCATTTTACGGCGAGGGCCTGCACTGGAACCAAACCACAAGTGGTCGTATAACTGAAGGCTGTTGAAATTGTAGTTGTTAGTGCGATTCGCAGGCCAATCCGAGCCAAGCGTAGAGCCAAGCCAAGCAAAAACATACGAGAACAAGGCAACAAAGAAGAGAAAAAATAAAGAAAACAGATGTCAAGCCGAGAGAAAGAAGAAAAAGGAGAAGTAAAAAGAATACGACAGAAGACAGAACAAGAGAGAGAACAACATGAAGAGAAAGTAAGAAGAGGGGAAAGCAAAACTCAACAATAGAAAGAAGAAAGAAGAAGAACGGGAAGAAAATGAAGAGAAGAAGGGGAAGAAAATAGAGAAACATCATGACTCGCCAAATGTTTTAACTAAGCCGCAGACTTATTTAGCCAGTCTTTTTCGTTATTTACTCCATAAAAGCAGTCCACACCGAACACTCCTTAAGAAGTCCGTGCTCATTAAATGTTGCAAGTGGAATCTTTCGAGCTCCGTTTTACTGAAAGGTATTTAGTTACTCGTGAATTGGCAGATTTGAAGTCTCGCTCCGCTCCCGCCAGGTTTCAGCAGCACCATGCTGCACTTGTCACCAAGCTCTGACCAATACTCCCTCATGGGTGTGTGTATGTCCGAAAAACCAAACAACAATGCCACCATGAGCACTGTTGAAATCAAAGCTCCGGGAAGTGCAAACAAACAAAACTATCGCTTTTCCAGGACCAAATAAAAACTGTCTAACGCGTACAAATGTTTCTTGTCCTTTACTAGTAACCTGAACCAGTAGACAAATAATAAATGTTTAACCTGCGTCGAGCTGCCTGTTAAATAAGCTTTCCGTCCTTACTTTCTGGCAACATCAAATTCTGTGTAAAAGATGCTCATCTTTCGGCAAGTTTCAAACTAGTATTTCACTGCCATTTGTGATAGGCACAATACAGGAACCCCCCCCCCCCCCCCCCAGTTAGAGGAAGTGTTGCGTACGTGCAATGCTAAAAAGCCAATAGGAAGCGCTGCTACTCAGAAACGCCGTTACTACTTTTCGCTGCATAAGCATGCGCCTTCGCAAGCTTTCACCGACCATTAGCTTGGATAGAGAAAACATAATGCTAGGATTTGTTTTTGTAGCGAAAGCTACACTGCCCACGAACTTGCGATTTCGCTGTGGCGGTGCTCCGAGGAGGCACAGCGACAGGCCTTGAGCCGTTGCCTAGCAAACGCCGCAGCTGGGCGGACGCCGCGCGCTCGCCGCGCCATCTGGCATGACGTCACACCGCGCGCCTCGCCGCGGAGTCGCCGTTACGCGCTTAACCGATAACCAACGTATTCGGTGGCGGCATCTATGGAGCCACTGAAATCCCCGCACACTCACTGCATAAAAAAAACTGTGTGGAGGCTGGGAATCGAATCCGGGCATTTGGCGCTTGAGGCGGAGACGCTACCACTCCACCACGATGGCTCTTTTTATTTCTTTATTGCATGGAAATAGTGCGAAAAGAAAAGTCTCAGCGCGCTTACGCCACAAAACACCAGGCCACCTTACCCCTGCATGAGCCCTCCTTCCAAAAAATCAAACGTCTGGGAGGCACACACATGCATCCAGATAGGGGAGCCCGCTAGGCGGCTCTTGCAGGGCAGCATATACTCCCCGCACCTAAGCGCATTGTTCCCGAAACAAAGATTTCAATGACCGTGGTTATTCGGCGTGCCGGTCCATCATGCGGTTCTTCCAGAGAAGAAATAGTCCCCGCAAAATAAATGGATCATATGGCACAACACAGTTTTTCTCCACAGGCAAAAAAACAAATACTGTGGGGTGTGATGTCGATGTCCTTCTTAACTGTTCGTTGTAAAATGTCCCAGATGAATTTAGCATCAATGCACAGAATAAAAAAATGGTCAATTGTCTCTGGTGTATTGCACAGGTGGCAATTAACCGTCCATGGCGCAAGCATGTCCCTTAGCATGAAGCCATGCCTTCACAGGCAGCGTGAATGTCTGCAGTTTAAAGAAGAAGAATATTGCGGCAGAGGAAATACACATTCGCCTAACACGTTTTAAAACACTGCTGTCAAGGGACTTCAGAAAAGGTTGCCGATACAACGGTACAGGGAAAAAATACTCTAAGTGCCTGAGTAATCTGCCTTCTGGCGAGGCAATACAGGTAGTCTAAAGAAAAGCGCACAGTGAGGAAATTGAAGATGTCAGGAACTCCCTTAAGGAATCCCCATAAAGGCCCCTCACGAGTGTGTCCCGTCGGTGCGAATAGGAAAGGCAAATGAGCACTGAGACGCCTAATAAGCACAGCTACTAAATAAGGGTGGTTTGACGATTTGAAAAAGAAGAAACGCGAAACAAGCTGATGCACGAATAAGTGAACAAGGCCTATTCCACCAGACTCCAGAGAAAGAAATAGGTTATCGCGACGCATGGGTTCCCATTGTTCCCAGTGGGAACGCCATACGAATGTGTCAAATATTCTGTGCATCACCTGTACTTTCTTCCTTTCACAGTGGAGAGCCTGCAACACATAGGCAAGTTTTGCAAATAAAAAAATGTTGCAGACTTGAGCCCGGGCAAACACTGACAGTTCTCTACCCATCCAAGCCGGGGTTTGTCGCCTCATGGAGACTATCTGTGAATCCCAGTAGGCGCCACTGTTGCGAATTTGGTGAAGAGGAACCCCTAGGTAGTGAAGGGTCCCGCAGTCCCAGCTTATTCCACCATAATGACTTCGCGTTGTGCCCCAATGGCCTAACCAAAACCCCTTAGACTTACCTAGGTTAAAACCCGCACCTGATACCTCGCAAAACTGTTCAGTCAAATGCAATGCCTCAAGCACAGTCTTTTTGTCAGAACAAAAGAGGGCGACATTATCTGCATAGGCTAAAAACTTAATTTCACACTGCGCCAAGGAGAAAACACGGATAGATGTGCAGGTAATAATACTGAGGCAAAGGGGTTCAAGCCTAACAGAGCTGGCCTAACAGAGCTAAGCCAACAGCAATTTTTCCATTCTTATCTTCAGGTACACCGATCAACAGCTATCGTAGAATTGTGAGCAAATGACAAAGCGCTAATAATGCGATAGGCGGAGTAGAATTGTAAACGTTAAATTTAATATCCTCGTTCAGATTGCTGACAACGGGTCGCCGGCCGCGACACACAAGACGCTGTACATCCGCTCCAGACGCGGGCGAGCTCCCTCGGAGATCTTTGCTTCTCACCGGACAGCCTCCTGCTTGACACGCGCGCAGACGCCCAGCACGCCCCCCAACGCAACGACCAGTGCAGCTGGATTTTGCCGGCGTTCACTAAATCCGTGGCACGCTCTCGAAACGGCCCGCTACGCTACCCGGCAAAGTTGCGGGCACGTTGGGGAGAAGGGTACAAGGAGGTCGACGTTAAGAATAAGAGCTCTAGGCGTGTTTCGTAAGACGCGAAACTTTCTCGCCGCCTTCGAGCGCCGGCAAAGTACGTGTGGCGATTGGGGACAAGGTCGCCGGCGTCATTCCGAAGCTTTAGCAAGGAACAAGCTGCACTGGACATGGGATAACTGAGGCTTTTAGTATCGCCAACGTCTCTCTCCACTTCCGCAGTTCGTGAATGTGTGTGCGTACGTGCTCGTGTGTTTTGGTGTGCGTTTAGCTGTGTTGGCAATTCTGTTTACGCGTCCGGCTACTATAGGAGGATCCTCTTTTCCTCCTGATCCTCCCCACTCGTGCAGTCCCCAGTGCGAAGGCCACTCAATGTAAGAGTTGTGGGCGGTGTTAGTGCCGGTATGTTGATCCACGTTTCGTCGTTCTTAACTTCGGGCTGTACGAAACAGTCTTCCAAACTAATTCGGTGTCGCTAGACCAAGTTGCCTAACACTCAAGCGAAGAGTGATGAGATACTCTGTAATGATATCTGAAGAAACTGAGGGGCGCGGATACTAGCGCAGCAGTTTTAGATTTAGCGTGACACCACTGCTCTAGGTTCACAATATGAAGGCTGCTGTTGTAAGAAGAATTGGAAACAAATTTCAGACTCAGCCTCTCAAGTTTTAGGTAATGTATCAGCAACTAGCCACGCAGCAAATTTTGTTAGAAACAATTAGAAACAAATTTCGGACTTAACCTCTCAAGTTTTAGGTGAGCTAGCAGCAACTAGCACTGATGTGTTGATTCAATGCCGTTATTTCCAACAGCCAAATGTTTTTTACTTCTAAAAAAAAGGAACAAAATACTATCGATGGTGTCACCTCTTTCTACTACAGTACAACCGTACAAGCCACCACCCATACAAACAGGTACGAGAGATGCTTATTGACCGACTTCACCTCAAAGTTGTTAAGGGTGGCAGGCTGAAAGAGTTTTACCAAAAGGATGTAATAAAGTCAGCAAAATAGCCGGGACAGTTCCATGATGGCGGAGAGAAAGAACTCCCTGTTTGACCTCTGACGAACATAACTACTTTATTATGCGTGGCTGCTTTGTACAGCATTAAAAGACAAAAAGCAGGTCTTATACCTTACAAATAGACAACAAACGTGAATGCGCTTTGCGTGCGTGAGTGTCTGCTTGGCCATGTACTGCGCACTTTGGTTTATAGCGGAGACCTGTTATAGGGAGCTCACCACAGACGGCCGCCAACCGTAGCCAACTACAGTTACAATGCGGCTCATAGCGGTGGCCGCGAGAGACGTGCAGCTGCTTTGTCAAGGCAGACGCGGAACCTTCGGATCAGCCGCAGATCTCGGCGTGCTCGTGAGCGTAAGAAGAAGCGTCAGCAACGGGAAAATGCAGCTGTAAGTGAGATGGAACTCTCCTTGGACAAGCCTAACATGTTTGCCAGATTAACAAAAGATATATTCGGAAGCATCGCAAGCGTAAGAGGAAAGCATCTGGACTAGCTTCCCCTTTTGCCGTGCCCGGGCTATCGACGGAACTTTCGCCTGCTAAACGGTAGCCACGAAAACCACAGTGACCGTTAAACACACTGACATGTACATGGTGCCGTCCCTACCGCGAACAACTTTTCGCTGGAATAAGCCGTGTTAAGCTGTCACCGTAACCGCTTATGAATTTTCCTTGCTGAAGGTAAAGCATCTCTGCTGCCAGTTCCGTCCGCTACGAGCTTATGTCCTCAGTTGTCTGAGCGAGACTAATACAGCTCTTTTATGGTTCTGTAGGGGAGTGATGAGTTGCGGGTTTGCACGCTAGATGCGTGTTACATGCCACGTCCTAAATCTTGTTCTCTTTAATGTGGCACAAAACTCATTTCTTATCAATACGTGTCATGGGCATGTATCCTGCTGACTCGATGCTCATAAAATAAGCATTATATACGAGTGTATAAAGGAATAGCGCTGTGTAGCGTTGGTGTTGTTTTCCTTTCTGCCAGCGGTTCTCTGGTCCGAGTTGAACTGATAATGAACAGATTACCACTTGCCCATGTTGCAGAATGATAGCGCCTATGAAAGTTTGATTCGGCTACCTCTGACGTACATGAAAGAGCCTTCTCCGGTTCCTGCATGAAAACACATTAAACGATTTCCTTTAATTAGTATGATGCGAGCCCAAATTATGCCTTTATGGCAATTATGCGAAATTAAAAAAAAGTACAGGCTCTGTTCTTTTTAAGCCAACTGCGATTGGCGCAAAAAATGACACCCCTACAGTTACTATTTATTGAGGACCTAGCCGCCCCTTTCAGCTTCGGTAGTACTGGTCAAAGCAAATGGCATAAAGCACGTGTGAATTTTTTTTTTTAGTGTCTACTCTTACTCTCTCCTTCGTCCGTGTGCGCTGAATTTTTGCCTTCAAGATGCAAAAAATATGTCCAACAAAACTTGCTGCGGGGCTAGTTGCTGCAACAGTAACTAAATCTTGACAGGCTGAATCTCAAATTTGTTTATATTTCCTCTTACAACAGTAGCTCTCATATAGTGAACCTTCAGACTAATGTCACGACGTCGAGAAAACAAAATATTACAGCGCATGCGCATTGCGCCAGTACTTTTCATTGCCTCGCGTACATTAAACACATTATACACGGGCTTGAACAGATCAACGCCCTCAGACAATATCGGACTGCAATAATAGTTTACAGACAGCCACAAGGAGCCACAATATCTACTTGCTTGTACTTGATTTGTTTATTATTGCTTGTATGTATCGTAATACCCTTCTATTTGGACCTAATAATAAGCAGTAGGTAATAATGAAGATTTAAATTAATTAATAAAAAAATTCTCGAAATGCGGTCAGTCTTAAAGGCTAAAACCGGAAAAGTAAGAAGGCCATACTACGCGCTACGCGTCACAAAAGTCGATATCTTCAAAACTTGCGCCATTTTCCCGGCGGGGAATTTCAGTTCGGCCGATCCTGTTTCCACAAGATACGTACCCCGCATTGATGACACTATTCGCAAAAGTGCCGACTGTAGCGCCCATCACATGTGCCCTGGCACCACAACCCACATCGAAAGTGTTGTCAGCAAGAAGAGAGATGGAGCACACCTAGAAAGCCCCAACAACTTGGCGCAAAAGCAACTTATGTGCGCGTTTTTTCCTCTTTTCGCCTAGCTTCGTTACAAACAACGCATAATTAGAACCTGACATGATTAGAAACAGAAGCGTGGCTCAATGTAAGGAGTTTCGCGGGCCGAACACCAGAAGAGGCCTCTAATTACGCACCTAATGAAGTCCATCTCCGTGCCTCATTCAGAGCCAAAGGCGGACAGTTCTGTTTCGCGTTCCGCTGATTGACCCTCTTAATCAACGTGAGGCATGGCACGTTCGTTTCTTTCTGTGTTCTCTCGCACTAGCCTCTGATGGCGTGCGCAGGCTCAAGGAAAGATAGAAATAGAAACCTGATCCCCGGAGTGTGCAATTAAGCCGATCTGGGCGTGTGGAGGGCGCGGCTGTCTCAAAAACATGGCCCGGGCCGCCTAGACGACAGCCATATATTCCAACCAGCAAAGCAAGATTCAGTGCATCGAACGTGACTCCGCTCGCCCAGCGAAGCCGGAACAGTATTGCCGGAAAGGCTGAGCCGGAAATTTTTTACCCTGTACAGATCTGCACACAGCTAGGTTGCGCCTGAAGGAAAAATACGTCTATTCGTCCTTCGAAAAAGAGCTCGAAAAACCTCACTCAAGAGCAGTTTCGCTTATTCTACAGCCTATAAAATGTTATTACTGTACGAATGTACGTACATCTTTTGTCAAAAATGTAGAGGACAGATAATTAGGCGTGAACAGAGCCAGAAGATGGAGACAAGAAAGCTGGGACATATGTCCCTCGTTTTCGATTTGGCCATGTCGCAGATTTCTTCTAGCCTCCATAGAATCGTGGAAAAGTGAGGAGGATAATTAATTACCCCAACCTCTAAGTGATTTGAAGTGCTTCGTGGCCGAGAGGGAAACCAGATGTTCTGTATATTTTTGACAAAGGCAATATACTTAGTGCGATCAGATAACCCCTTAGAAGACCACAGCAGTTATGCGAGGGATAGCCCGCTCGTTCAATGCGCTATGATGGGTCGTGTTCCAGGAGCAGAAAGAGAACGCGTTTTTAAGGGAAGGCGGCGCGTGCATAGTCCAACATCCAGTCCGTAATAGCCGAAACGAAAAAGCAGTTCATAAATGTATTTAAATAGATGTGAAACAAACACTGCCAATGACACCAGGGGTGGACGGCCTGCAGCATGGTTTTCTTACGTAACATTTATCGCAAGGGGCGGAGGGTTGGGCCGAGGAGAGCAGAGAAAGGGGTTGGGGGCGGGGCGAGTACCTCCTGCCACACCCATAAATATGCCCCTGAATGACGCTACAACAGGTTCGCCAATGTTGAAATGAAGCGAAGTGTAGATACGTGTTTCACCCTGCGGATCAGGCGCCTGGTACGACGTATGTTCCATAAGTTGTGCATCGCGAGTCGTGTATTTTTTCATTAAATTGTAGTACTCAAAGATGAGAAGTGACATTGAAATGTATGTTTAGTATGTCCTCTATTTCCAGGAGCACGAGGCTTTCTGGCGTAGGCCCCGCTAGCGGCCCACGGTGCACTTTAGAGGCTTTTTACGCTATGGTAGCCTCTACACGATGTCGTTAACGGCTGTAACAATTGACGGCCACAGTGGTGCCATTTATTTTTCAGAAAAAAACCCTGTACAGCTGTTGCCAACAGGCCGGAAACTACTGCACAATAAGTACACAAGATATCGTGTGTTCTGCCAAACTAACGGAAAGTTTAGTGAGAAACGTGTAGCGAATCTGCTACAACGTCCTGGAAACCGACGTTTGAACTAATGATCACGGAAGAAAGTGCACAAACTGAAGGAACATGAAACAATGGACGAAAACGGATCGCTCTGGGGAAGAAACAACAGGAATGCTGAAAAAAAAAATAGAAAGATCAACGGTGGTTAGAGCCGAGTTTGCGACGATGCCGCATCTCTTGCCCCTTTCGCAACTGCGTGTGGTTTTGCTCGTCTTTTGCTGCATTTGCGACCGCGTTGAGTCACTTTTCCCTGGTGTAGTCGGCATCTTACGAAGCAGAGAGCGATTGAGAGAAGGCAGATTTTGAGGCAAGTCATTGTGAAATTGGAGCAAAGCATTCGTGTTGGGCTAAAAGCAAAACAACGAACAACAATAGGGATGAAAAGAATGGGATTAGAATGCTCTGCTAAGTTTACCTTCAGCGACAATTTGAAATTTCCAGTTGAGAATTTTTCTGGCAGTAATTTTGAATTGGCAAACACTGTTCATGAAAAACAAAAACGATTCTCTTTGCACATATAGAGAAAAACACGGAAGCCTGCACTTTAACAAAGAACACAAAAGTAAAATTAAGGACTCTTACACTTCATAAGATGCAAGAAAGAAAAGCCGCGACATTAGTATTCAGGAAATGAATCCTATCGCGAATATATTATCCTCGAAGCTAAGCAGCAGGAACAAGAAGGATGCACACTCATCTGGAAAGCAATGAAGGCTGCGCGAAAGGGGTACTTTGTTTCATTTCTTTTCAGGCAGTAAGAACGATCAATGTTAAGTTATGTTAAAAAACATATTCGCAATGAATGAAATGCATTTTAACTGCATACATATTCATGACCTCCTCCATTACACTAAAAAAAAATAGGGGCTAGTTCCTGCTACAAGTCACTTAATTCTAGGTTCGTTTTTTTTTTTCAAGGAAAGCAACATCAAGAATAACGCATGACAGGCGAGATCCTCCAAGTTCTCGCTCCAGTTCTTCGTCATCATGTTAGTTGTCATCCTTTGTTGTCAGTTATCGCGAAATTCTTCTATTTACCTCAACACATTTCTTCTCCTTGTCACGTTCACCAAGAGGGAGCGACTGGCGAGATTCACAAGCTGCGTAAAGAGTGGCGCCTAATGCACTTTCAGCAAATTATTACACTTCACTGACGCACCACCAACGAAAGTAATTACAAATAAATCTTGTTCACGACCCAGTCTGTCCCAGTACCACACCTCATAGCACCAGCCTACGGGACTGGCGAGTAGACAGAACAGGAGATGACAACACGAGGGCTCCAAAAGGATAAAGTAGAAAGCTTAGGGGATGGGGAAGAGTCGATGATGCACACGTAGTTAACTTTCGCGCCATACTGTTATGAAATGCAACAAGGTATAAACGAGGCATGCCGCGCTCATTAAGGCATCGACTGGGGCTAAAGCTGGGGACATCACTGACATTGCACAATTCCTAAAGTGCACCACCGCACACAAACGCTGATTCTGCACTAAAAAAAAATTGTCGAAGAACGGCTCTTTTCCAGAAGAGTTTTTCAACATATTCTTACAGTCCGGTAAGCAAAGGTAAACGGTATTCGGGGCTAAGTGCCAAGGCCGACAACTCCCGCACTGTATAACCTACAATTGCCAACCACCACGAAGAGAAAAAATAAAAATAAACTCATTTGCACCTGGCTCGACTTATCTGCAATCTTTAATGACAGCATATTTATCTCCTGAGCTGAACTACTGTACGCTTGCTTCGTGCACAGAAGGCTACAAAACAAGGAAAGACTGTGGTTTGTTTTTCATCAAGAAGTACTTTGATTTGGGCTAGTTGGTTCATATCTTGAAAGAAGTTAGGACGGCGCTAAAACGACAAAGACAAAGAGGCACGAACACAACCGGACGGGCGCCCGTCCTGTTGTGTTCGTGCCTCTTTGTCTTTGTCGTTTTAGCGCCGTCCTAACTTGTTTTTCATGGTAGCCAGAAAATTGCCCCATTGAAAAATGTGTGCAGGTTTTAATGGGTCAGCAAATGGGATTTTGCGGCATTTGGTTTGGGTTAATAGTGTTCATATTCCAAAGCGACTCAAGCTATAATGGACGCAGTAGTGGAGGGCTCCGGATAATTTCGACCACCTCGGATTGTTGACGTGCACTGAAATCGCATAGTACACAGGCCTCAAGCATTCCGCTTTTATTCAAATTCCACCGTCGCCGGCGGGATCGAACCCGCGACTTTCATGTACTTCGCGATGTGGATGCACGTTAAAGAGCCCCAGGAAGCCGAAGCTACCCGGAACCCTCCATTACGGCGCCCCTCATAGCCTTAGTCGCTTTAGGACCCAAACCAAATGTTACGTAATCATGTTTACTGCTCCATTCAAAAACTAAACGAATTTTTCAATATTGAACTGAGTGGGAGCTACGCGTAAAAGGTAGCTACAGTCGCACACATGTTGAGTCACAGTCCGATATTAGCGTCAAGCAGTAGTAAAGAAACAATGTAGGGTGACAGCAAGATTCTATAGCGACGACACGTCTGCGTGGTGCAATGTTAAGCCTTCTCTGCACAAGTCAGACAAATGTATCAAACCAGTAAAGGAAACCTTCCAACGAGCGTTTAGGTACGGCGGAAGCATTCACAATGTACAACCTTAATGACAACGTGCGACAAAATGTCGTGCACAAGCTGTTCTTGCGTATGTGAGAAAGCAACTCTAAAACAGGAATTATGGAAAGTCTGGCAGCCACGCAAAGCCCATTATAATTGCAAAACTATACGAAAATGCGCGAAATGTGCCAGCAAAGATTATGCATCATCGAGAACTTTCAAAAAAATTGACAAAAAAGTGGCAGTGGCTTAACTAGGCTAACCCTCGAATTCAGCGAAAAGCAAGTACGCTTGCTAAGCGTCTGAGGCTCGTCCATGGCAGCTGCTCTACACGCTCGCGACAGCCGTTCTATATATACCCACATGACCACGTGGCTATGACGTGGTATCACATGGTCTTATGACACCGCCATCGGATGTCGTCACGTGGCTTCACATCACCCCATCGAATGTTCTTAAGATCAAAGGTCAGCCCAAAGGTCACCCAGTGTCAAAGTTCAAAGTGAAAGGTCAAAGGTCAACCTAAAGTCATCGGTCAAGTCAGGGGTCAAGGGTTTGACATAACTGTACCACATATGGTCATACACGGCTATCCTTGGTTGGGCTGAAGGTCGTTCAAGGTCGTTGTGCTGCCTACCCGAAGACTGCTTTACCTAGCGTAGTGAAGCTTTTCGCTTCAATAAACGTTGCCTTCGCATGAGATGGCACACTAAGGAAGCGGCGTTGCGTAAGCTTGAAACTTCTCGCTGGCGCAACAGCAGCACCCTCCTCTAAACTTAGCCGTAAGGAAAACAGACTGGTTCTATAACGCAACGACGCCAGGGAAGTCTGTGCTTGTCAATCGCTAAACAGCGCAGGGACGCTTAGGTAACATTTGAAGTTGTGAAACACGCGGGAACAATGGAAACCTATGCACTCGACGCGCCCACGTGTATCGGTGATCGAAAAGCTGCCAATAATAAAAAACAATAGCACATCAGAGTAGCGATGAGTAATCTCCGCCAAGTTGCCAGCTAAAATATCTCCTGGCTTTAGAGATTTAAAGAGCATGGCGAAGAGTCATGCTGAAAATTCAGGAAAGCACAGCGATCACAAAAAATTGCTCACGGTGCGCGTTTTCTGCAATACCATGGAAAAAAACTATACACACTCCGAAATGCTTTGCTGTCGCGCGCAAAAATGTTTGATCCTCACCGCATTGCGCAGACGCAATTTCCAATTTTTTTACTGAAGGCAAAGTCACACTTCGTTGATATGTAGAAATTGTATTGTTAAAAAAATTAATGCGAAAACCAACTCTTCCTTCGAAATGACTCGAAATTTCAATACGCCTACAACTGTATCAGCAGGAGAATAACCATATATTATGCTATCGATTTACTGTACGTGCCGGTGTATGTGAGCGCCGTTTTCATTTTGTTATAATGCGCTGAGAAATGAGCTACTGTGATGAAAAAAAAGTTGCATGATGCAATAAAAAATGATAGAATTTGTATGATTTTTTATGACATCTGTATGACAAATCAATAATTTTGCAAAAATGAAGACATTTGCATAATATTTGTATGATAATTGTAAGACATTTCTATCACAAACTGTACGAGTTTATTGCACCATACAACTTTTTCAACTTACCTCATTTATATTGTAGAGTAATAATAATAATAATCTCAATATGCCCAATACCTTTTTTTTAAACATACCTTAAATGTGCGTCTTCAAAATAGTGAAATCCTTGCGTTGTCATTGCAGAGTTAAATACATATTTGATGAATTAAAAAGAAAATTTAGGTGCCGGAGTAATTTTCTTGCCAAAGCATGTTAATCTTGTAAAAAGGAGTGATTACTCATTGACGTCCACCCGAGCCCAGCCACACGGCTACAAAGGAAAGCTATACAGGTTTCTATGAAACTTCGTAGTTAAGGAAATATTCGTCCTTATCCAAGGTTCAAACCCACGACCACCGCTTCACCGGAGAAGTCGCTCTACCAACTGAGCTAACCGGGACTGCAAGCTTATGGTAGGGCGAGAGCGAATCGATCAATAACTCGAAGTGGGAACTGTGTTGGTCAAATGTTTAGGGGAATCCCCCAAGGTGGAGTATATTTGTAATAAGAGAGTGTTTACTTCCTTATTACAAATCTACTCCACCTTGGGCGATTCCCCTAAACATTTTACCAGTATGTTGTTCTTGTAAGATACTTTTATCTCCTCCCAAGCGCTAAAAATAAGATACACTCTGAGTGTAAAGATGAACTGCTGTAGTACATCGCCGTGCGCAAGCGAAGATAATAAACCTGATTTGCCGAGATTTTAGCCAGCGCTAAAAAGATAGCAAGTATTAGAAACTGGGACGCGTGTCTTCATTACGGTGTTTTCCAATACGTTTAGCCCAACTCTAGAAGTTAAGGTAAATAATACTTGAAAAAATTTAGTGTTAATTCGCTCAGTCATTTTTGCCCCTTGTGACCTGCGTATTTTTTTTTTTTTACATTTCCAGTACTTCCTTTCTCAAAAGCGCTGCATCGTAAAAAAAATCATTAGACTTCAAAGCAAAATAAATTTTCCCTGAAAGCATAAAAACAACAGCGCTGTATGCTGTATTGTTTTCAACCATGTTTACTCTAAAGTTTTAGGCGTAATCTTTGTTATTGCTGATGTGAAATTTCTTGGGAACTGAAACCTTTTTGAGCACACATTAAGTACGTCACCATGAAAAACAGAGCAGAGCGCTCGGTGCATCGTGTTTCGTAAACAGAAACGAAAAGTGGCAAAGCTATGTTAGCCGGAATATGCTAACAGAAAAGCAAAACTCTTTCCGCTCTCTGAGCCAAATGGATTCGGCCTCGGGGAAACTCTGCGTTTTCTTGAAAGACAAACAACACGCTAATGGGCCCCCCCGTCAGGAGAGATCTTGTTTCCTTTGACTGGCAATGGAGCAATTTTCTTTCTATAGCTCCTTTCTTCTCGAACGTATATTTTTATATGGATGCACCGTATTGCGTTAAAACGATTTCATGTAATGAAATTAAAAAAAAGCAAAGTAGCACTCAGAAAACTATCTTACTTTATGGGCGATGGTAATGGCCACAACAACACGGCTACAGAGCTTAGCAGCAACTGAAGCATACTACAACGCAGAGGGCTAATGCTAGCTCAAAATCTGTGCGCGCATTAGGGAAGAAAAATGTGAAATCTGCCTTGACGAATGGGGTCTTGCTTCTGACTAGTGACACAGAATATAGTATTGTTATTACTCAATTTGCGCAGCAAACTTGTCCTTTCTTCTTCACGCAGTCTTTAGAGCAATTTGAACTTTAATCTCCTCACGGTGCCGTGATAGCCTATTTTTTAAATCCCCGTATTAAAGTGACGCTCAACACAAATTCAAGTTGGCGTGTATCGATAGACTACGGTATTCTAACGACAAAGAGACCGCTGCCACCTAAAATGGGGCTTTCATAAACAAAAAAAAGACCGAAAACGAGCTGCAGGTGTCGCCAACAGTGGCCGTTTTGTAACGTGAACTGTTTGCGTCGACACAAAATTTCGGACGCGGTTTCCAGAGGTTACGCTACGCAGCCATTCAGCTTCAAAATTGTGGTAGCAAGCCCTCCTCCGCGGTGTCGACGTCACAAATCTCAGTCGAGTGGCTGCAAAAATTTTTAACCAATTTTCTCGGCCGCAAATGCGTCTTTCGCTGCCGGACAAACGTTAACTTACCCGGAAAGAGCTAAATAATTATTTTTACTGAAAACTATAATTCTATGCAGCTGTCCTCTGTGTCACTTTAAGCATGGCTGGGAACGCTTTCCTACGCACAGGCAGACAAGTACAAAACAACGTTTGTGATCCAACGCACAGAGGGTGTTCGCTGCTCTGAGAGTAAACATATCAGCGCGCTTGGCTGCCTTCTGCGGATGTAATGCTATAAAAGAACCTTATAGTACAAAAATAACGTTTTAAAAGCAACACGTCCTGTCTCAAGAGACGTTTATGTGTTTCTTTGCAAATTTCCCTCTTAAGCGTCGCTGCGTTATTTAATTATGTGTTGATTTTTGTTTGTTTGTTTGTTTATTTGCTTGTCTGTTTGTTTGTTTGCTAATTAATGGTCGCATGGCAATCGGTGAAGAGAAGTTATTGCCACGAGAGGCATAATGAACGTACAGAGCAAACGTTTCCCAAACAACCGATGCTCATGCACAGAAATCGCCAGTAGTGATAACCAAGTCCTCTGAAAATACACGAAATAGACTGCCGAGATAAGACACGGACGAAGTGAACGCTGTCAACTGCGTAAGAAGAAACGACGCTCCATATATTGATCACCATCCCCAAGCATCGTTTTTAAATACCGCTTCGCCCGGTCTTGCATTTCATTCGTATCATTGTTTGCAAGCGCAGCGCCCAGCTACTCAATCTCTTTCCTTCTCAACTATCTATGAGTCATCCTATAATGTACTCCGCCCTACCCTCGACGACGAGACAGACTAGAAATTTTTAAGCGGTGTCTTTGCTAAAAAGAAATTTAGTTTGAGAGCCGAAATGAGCAAGAACTAATTATAGTTTTATGTTTCACAAAATCGTAAAGACCGCACTTTTAAGGAACTTTACGTGTATATTGGTCGGCACCTTCAACAGCATTTATTAAATCTAGTGCCAATTGTGCCCCCCCCCCCTCTACTTTCCTGGCTGACCCCCCCCCCCCCCCCCCCTCCACAAAGCTGGCTTTCCTGCATGAAGACGAGAAGTGGGGCGATGAGAGCTTACAGGAGGCGAGATGAGCAAGATAGATCTTTTTGCGCCGTATGTGCGTATCGTGTCTTTTTTTTTTTTACGCCGTTGGATAGTTTTGCTGGTCTACTTAGTTTTCTTAATAGTTTGAGTGCTTTCAGAATATGCAGACATAAAACACCAGGGGCCAGTCAAACACATCGAATTCAGACGCAACTGGCCTCCGTCTTTATGTTAGGTTTTCCTCTTGAGCGAAATTCCGTGATCACCTTCCAAATGTGTAGAAAAAAAGGAAGATTAAAAACGTCAGTAATGCTTGTGTGGCTGACGAAAAGAGCCTTGCGACTGCTGCTAGGCGAGGCAAATATATAAAGAGCGATAGGGACGATATCGGGCTTACTGAAGAAGAGGCTCAGTGTTAAGCCGCTTTGTCCTGCGATGGAGGCAAGAGGCAGTAATGGCAAGGAAACTGCGCATCAACTTGCAGAACGCTACTAACAACAGCAGGATTCGCGCCAGACGAATAAGAACATGCGAACTAATCAGTTACAAGATAATTGAGGAAATTAGTTCTATAAGCAAATTCCGGTCAGGGCATTTAATTTCGCACAAGAACTAAAGACGGCTGGCTGCTTATACCACGCCTCTAGGTTAATACAGGGTTACCATGTCTCTAGGTTAATGCCTCTAGGATTAATTGTGTATTATCGTGCAATGGTAGGCTATCCATTAAAAAGATAGAGGAGAAGAAACAGGCGGGGAACAAGAAACAGAATGATGCGCCCTGCAGTAGTTTGGAAATATGCAAACCCTATAGAAGATAAATTTCATAGTGCCCTGAACTGGCAGATTGGAAGAAAAAAACCCTTCACAAAGTGGGCCCCACAAGACAACACAGAGTTCGATCAATTGTTGCGTATCGCTACACAAGAGGTAAAAGTCGCATAAACGAGTATATCGCCGAAGTACGCGATACTCTGCTCACCCGCTTATCATGTTCTTCCTTTACTAGTGGGCAGCATTATGCGGCTTCTGGCGCTCTCGTAAAGTACTGGCTTTTCTCTGTAACCTCCGTTACTTGAATCTCGATATGTGCGAACGAACTGAAATCAGTGGCAAATTTCGGCTCAACCTTTCTTGGCTTGCTCGACAAATATTTTTTTTTGCTGCGATTAATCTGAAAGAGGCATTTTGTGAAGATGGTTTGACATTCTGCAAGCTAAGCATGACTTTGAAACCGGAGCGTGGTGCCCATGGAGAACAACGCTTTTAAATTCGGAGATTTTTTTTTTTTAGTCTCGCTCCGGTTAGGTAGGGCCAACTTACCAGGTGGCTCCAGAGGCATTCTCAGCAGGAACTCGCCCTACTCTGAATTATTCTCTTAAATTTGGGCCCCATTAATTATTTGTGGTATGGAAACCGCACTGAGAAACTCAGTGTGAAAAGAGCATGGTTCGCGAGGGAAACTACAGATCATCGTCTTTGAAAGAATGACACACACTCTCGTCGGCTTGAAATGACAATCTGAACTTCGAATAAAGAGAGCATTGTAAATGAATACTTAGCAAAAATTTTCATCTTCAAGTTATTTTCCTGCAACATGTAATCACACAGTAACCATTTGGCCTATCGCTTTTGGTACAGGCCAAGCAGAATTTGTTTTCACATTTCTGAATGATCATAGGTTAACTATGTAACACAAGGAATAACAAATGGGCTGGCCGCGTAGAAAAGAAGTAGGACTTTTTTCTTTCCAATAAGGGCTATGAAACTCTTTTTCTTATTGTGTATCCTCATTGGTATTGAAAGGCTATTAAAATAGCCGTTGCTATAAAATAAGCGAGACGTAAAAGCAGCGCTTCTGACTTACCAGCGTAGCCCTTGAGCTTCTCCAGGTAGGCAACGGACGATGAGTCGTTGAGAAACACCACCACTTTCATCTCTGTGCTCGAACAGGTGACGTCATATTGGACTGCATGAACAAAGGAGAAGGACAAATTGCTGAGAACCCGCGAATATTTTTCGTTAGTAATTGTTTTTCTAGTTTACTTATACGAGATACTTTGATATGTTGAACTCCAAGGCGATCGCATAACACTTCGATATACGAACAATTCTGCATATACAATATGGCAATAGATAAGCTTATCTGTAACCTAGGAGCAAGAATAAATTTCACCATGCTAGTGGCGCGCTCCTTGCGGCGTCATGTCGCCCGCTAATGGGCTTACTATGGGTTGGAAACCTCACCTGGTTCGCATCGAAGACGCACCGGACGGCGATTTGCAGCTATTCAGTGCCTACCATAAGACGTGTAATCCTGTTACACGTTCAGCATAAATAAAATAATATCATTAAAAATAAGGTATAACTGGTTTTCGCTTCACCTTCGGCAGCGAAGCACACCAGGCGAGGGCCGCTGCTACGCATTAGTTAGGTCGGCTTCACCGCCTTACATCCGTATGGTGTGGAAAATGAGTACAAGATACCGAAGACCCATCCTCAAATAAACCCTATTTTCACTTCGTCACGCGGTTTCACAGCGCCAGCGCTGCCAGCGGGTGCCCTAGACAGCGCAGCTGACCCGCATTCGCGAGCGAAAAGCGCCTGAAGGCTGCCGTAAGAAGAAGCACCACATGCAGAGGCGCGGCTCGTCGTTCGGTATATCAAACGTTCCGCTAAACGCTAGTTCGATAAATTTCGAACAATAGTGTTATGCTTTTGCATGGCGTTTTCGAGGGTATGTTCCGACTGCTGAATATAAACAATAATTTTATATGTCGGGTTCAGTGTATCCGGGCTCGACTTATCAGAAAATTGGTGGCATTGCAATGTTCTGGTGAGAAAGCGAAACCAAAAGGCTAAAGTTAATCTTAACATCCACTTTGCCTGCAATATTATAGCGGGTGTCCTTTAGTTTAATGTCGAGTTTTTCTCTCTCAACTGACCAAGAACGCGAAGTGCCTAGCTATACTAGGTAGGTAAGAAGGCAATCGCAAAGGACAGTCCTCATTTCAAGTTTCTGAATTTAATGAGTGTAATACTGAGATTGACATTGGTATCGCTATTGCAAACGAAGACAACATAACCAAACAAGCTTAATGCATGAACGTTTTGTAATTTCATTGATACGCTGTATGTCTCGGATAACTTTAGTCGAAGAGAAGATAACAATATCAGCCTCAATGGCATATTCCGGAAATTTCAAACTATTAGATCAAATTTTTTTTTGCAAGCAGAGAAAGATAATCCAGAGCGGTCTGCGCAACTGGATTGTGCGGCAAGGTGGAGATTACTTTCATGCCAGAGAGAAAATTAATTGGACTAAAGTTAGCTGATCAAGTTTTTTCATGTTTGATCATAGGGTGCAATATCATACTGCCAACTTGAAGGCCATCAGCATCAAACGCAAGCCCAGTTTCAAAAATTTCTGAATCGACATCGTGGTTTGAAATACTGAAAGTGAAAAATCTGCTTATTAAATGACTTTAAGTTGGCTTTCCCACGTTTATCGCTTATAAAATGGCGTCCCTGCATGTGCTGTCGTCACGGTAACGTCATGACCTTCTATGTCATGAAACGCACGAAATTCTAAAATATTTTCTGCATTCAAAATTCAAGACACGCGATTGGGTGAATGTACAACGTGGAGAAACAAACCTAAAGAGTTCTCAAAAGCGTGATTTTCAAGCTAGATATCTCGAACAACAATGACTATTCCGATGTTTTAAAAACTGGGGTCACAATTGATATTGGCGGCCTTCAATTTTTTAATACAGCCTTGTGTCCCTGAACCGCGATATAAAAAGTTTGTTCGTTATTTTTTTTATTTTCGTCTCTTCGTTCTACTCTATCGCGTAATTCCCCCCTTACCACGCAATGCAGCTACACAGACTACACTGAATTATCTTTAAAGGCTTTCAATAACAAAATCTGCACTGAATTATTTGAAACACCCGTTATATTATGCTGTGCATATGAAATAATATTCAAATGGATGTAGACTTCATTCTGCTGGTTTGTGTGCTGCCGTGCATTATATATATCGCGAATATCAAGATTTTCTGCTTATCATTTGCTCAGAATCATCAATGTTGTCCTTACGTTTCGTAAATCACTAGCTGCATTCAAGGACGCACGCACACAACGAAGCACTTCGTCATATCGTGTACGCCATTTCCGTGTATGCATCAAGGGCTTTCCAGAAAGTAAAGATGGTTTATTGTTTACGGTTTAACGTCCCAAAGCGACGCAGGCTATAAGGGGCGCCGCAGTGAAGGGCTCCGGACATTTCGACCACCTGACATGATATACCAAATAGCCCCAGTAGTAGCTCTTCTGACTGCATTTGTCGTCTAATTTAGAAGCATATGCTTCATGGCTCTCGCGCTGCAGAAATCGTACGCATGCACATCTACTAGGACAGAGATATAGGTCATGTGAAGTCGGCAAAAGACAAAACAAAGTGGTTATTGAAACAGGACACGTGGAGGTGAAGGCCATCGTCTGGCAGTCTTCCTTGACCTTTTAAAAATAATAAAATAACGAACACGCGGACCAGACTGGGAAGATATTTGCAACTCAAAAGCTAGGAACAGAATAGAACATAGAAGGATGCCAAATAATTTGCAAAAAAAGCTGTACGCTATTGAACATCATTCTTGGGATAAAACAGGTTCACAACAGCGCAGAACCTCTGAATAAATTCAGCTATCTCAAGAATGCTTTGTTATTACTTCATCTTCCTTTGTCTTTCATAAGCGTGGAATTGAGTTCATCGCGCGGTATTGCTGAGGGCCGCGCAATATCGGTCCCACCCAACAAAGCCGCTTTAAGGGCACTCGCAGCGCTTTATCCCACAGAAAGCTTTTCTCATTGTGCCCCTACCTGCGATGGCTGGAGGACCAGGGCAGCTATTTATTATGTATAAATAAAACCCTGGGACCGGCTTATTTTTCTTGTTACTCTGAGTTCGAGAGAAATTAATGATTCATTTGCAAACTAGTGGCTTTATAAAACCTCGTTTTAACCTTTTTTTCTGTGTTTTTGTGCCTCCAGCACCCTCCAACAAAAACTCCGAGAAAAACACTTTCCTACGCGAGCGTTCACTTCCTGCTGTTGTCAGTCGTGCTTTTCGCCATGCCGCTGCGCACAGACTCACTCGACAGTGTGTCGTCCTACATGTCAGTTCGTCTATACTTCCTTGCGTGTGAATTATAAGAATAAGTGAATTTTATTTTCCATGTCTTAAAGAGAAGTAGAAGCAACGTTTAGCGGTAGCTGACTATGTTACTCGACCTTGCAAGACGTTTTAGCGTAGACACGGAACGAGAAATACCACACACACACACACACAAAGCGCTATTTACAACTGGCTGTGTTGGCGGAACGTCACACCTTGTATGGGCCGAAGTGTTGCGTGAGAAAGATGGCAACGATGGATAACAAGTGTAGGGGACGGAGCCAATATAGCAGAAGGCATGCGCAGGCAAGCTGAGGCGTAGCACACTAAATCGTATTTTATTTAGTTTCCTCTAACATTTCTTCACCAGTTAGCCGCCTCTACCGACCAATTGGTTGGTTGGTTGGTTGGTTGGTTGATTGATTGATTGATTGATTGATTGATTGATTGATTGATTGATTGATTGATTGATTGATTGATTGATTGATTGATTGATTGCTTGATTGATTGATTGATTGATTGATTGATTGATTGATTGATTGATTGATTGATTGATTGATTGATTGATTGATTGATTGATTGATTGATTGATTGATTTAGCTTGTGACCTTAATGGTAATGCCACTGAAAATCACGGACACGACGCTGGAAATAATATAAGAATTATGTGCGAAAATGATCCCGGAATTAGGCATACAGGCGCTTGGTTCTATGCTTCATCCTGAGGAAAATGAACTTAAGTGCAGAAAAAACGAATCGACATGTTTTTTTTGCCTGATACCCTGTGTTTCTCAATACCCTTGGTCTCTGCGGGATGTTCAGCAGTTATACACATCGAAAAAAAATTCCGTTCCCAGTTTGTAGCCACGAACAATGCAGCCTGATTCCACAAGTAGCAACATGGCCGTGAACCAATTATGCATACATTGTGCATTGGCACCACAACGTCAGGAGTGAACTATCGAGACAAAGCGCCAGCACTTGCATCCGATCCAACAGTTGTGGCGTCAATAAACACGAAGGGTTGTCTTATAACATTATGTGCGAGGCGGACTCAAAACGAGAACTGTCCCGAAATGTAAAGCAAAAGTTGTATGTGGGACTTTCCATCGGATTAACAGCGCCGGCATTGGCCTAGTATGTCGTCAACTTGAAATATAGCACTCCTCTGTTGGACAACTAAATATTGTCCAGATGGGTCGGTGGGTGGAGCGCCTGATAACGTGCCCTGGAAGATCATGTGATCAATGTAGGCTTCTGAGAGCAGGCGCTCTTATATTGTTGTGCAATGTACGGCAGTGAAGTAGGAAGGGCAGAAGCTACTTGTGAGCAACATGAGACAATGCTAAGTGACAATATTGTTACTTCCACGGCCAAGATAAAAAAGAAAGGTACGGAAGCTTTTTGTTACGGTCCTTCTTGAAGTTCTATATCTCCCTGGCACTGTAACATCCTCATAAAAGCTACAACGATGATGACGATGATGATACTGAATTTTTAAGGCGCAAGAGCATCTGCGGCCAAAAAGCGCCGTGGCACAAGGTATTTTCGTTTCCTCAAGGTAAGGTCACAGACCCATTTCTCAAGCATTCCACCCTAAATAAGCCGAGCGCCAGGCCAGAAGAAGGCTTTACCCATTGTTTTACCTGTGGACACCAGGCGGCACTGGGGATCGAACCCCGCACCTCCCCGCATGCGAGGCGGATACTCAACCACTAGGCCTCCGCTGCGGTAGAAGCCACAACGATAACTCGAAAAGTGCTGTATTATGCAGAAAGTAAGCAGTTGGTAACTTCTCCGATCATGTGTTAGGACAAGTTATGTATCACCAAATTTATTTCGAATTTAAATCCTATTTCTTGTGAGAAGAAGATGCCACGCGCCAGCATTTGCACCTTCAAGATACAGCCGAAGAAAAGTTATCTGACGCAATCCGATGCGAAGAAAAAGCAAAAACAAAATGTCACAAAAAAGACATCTCGAGCGCCACAACAGAATGGAGAGGAACGGCGCGCTATTTGAATAAGTCCATCCCGCAGGGAATATTTTTCGAATGCCGTTGTCCTTTTAAATTCTTTTGAGTAGTCGGCCTCCAAGGGACCCAAAGAGGCCGTTTTAATCGTCCTTTTTTCCGCCGGCCCGACCGGGCTACCTTGTCCCCGCCTTTCCTCCTTATTCAGTTGCTTGGGCCGAATGCAGCACAAAAGTGCAATAAAAACGTACCCAGCTCGTCAATAAAATAAATTTTGATAAGAATGTATTATTCGCCAATTTCCCGGCTGCTGCGACAGGCAGGACACCCGGAATAGAACGAAGGCGGAGGTGCGAAGTGAAAATTATTGAGAAAGGGGAGAGAATGTAGCAGAAACAAGCTCCAGCTAGACAATGTAATTGCGTTTAAAGAGAAAACGACCAAGAAAGGAGGCAAGGGTTGGGTCATAAATTGCCCAAATTGCCTCCTAATGGAAGCCAAATGTCCCTTAGGAACGCGCTTCGGGTACGGAACAGCCGCGGGCAATCTGCCACGCTGCAGTGCGAGAGTGCGCGCATTACTCGCGCGCACGTGGGCTCAGATGGGGCTCGAAAGAGGGTTAACTTGAAAGTTTGATAAAGCGAGGACTTTACGGCCGCCCAAAGGGAAGCGCCCTCTTCTCGCCGGTGATCTTAAACCGGATTAGCTGTGCGGTTTCTTAGCAAACGCGGCCTAATTTTGAGCCCGTAAACGGCATGTCATGTTTTTTTTCTTTAGTAAACCTCTCATTCTAAAGAAATTTTGAGTACGAAAAGAATCGCATTCGCGAAGTTTTTCACCTTATTTTCATGGGGCTTTTTTTTTTGTAAACCCTGGGGCTATCGCCATTATCATCGGTCCTGTATGTCGTAGCCAAACAATTCCGTGTTAACCCACCGGCTGATAACTCTATCCTGATGAACCACGATCCCTTGATGCCCTGTGGTGACGTTACGCACACAAAGAAATCACATGACCCTAAGCCCTTTGGGAGTCTGCCACATCTTGCGAGGTGGCAGGCGTGGTATGGGTGCCACTGTCAGCTCTCTCTGCCCTCGAGGAGAGGCAGATTTCGGAAGCTTTCTGAGCTTTATATGCGAGTTTGTTTGCTTCAAAGTGTACAAGTATGCAAATATGTGTAAAAAATATCGATAGAGAGGTGGGTCTGTTAAGTTCAACACGATTTCTTTTCTATCCATGTCATACCCGGATATTAGGGGCAAGCGCATTTTTCTACGGGAAGTTGTTTACAAACGCAATTTTTTTTATACATCGCAAGATACTAGTAGAACAAAAATATTTCCGCAAATATCTTATCGGCAGGCTTGCATTTTTTTGCTATTAACGTTTTTGCTGTGGTCAAAAACGTTCCTCATTGGTTTTCTAAGGCAATCTGAATTACTCGATGTGGACGATGGACAAAGTTTAAAAGAAAGAGTTTGCTACGCATAGGAAGAATGTACCATTACCTTCAATATTTTCATAACAGTACCTTACAATATTCCACAGTTGATTCACAATTAAAACTGACGTCCAAGATTGAAGTGTGAGCGTATAAATGTATTTTCTCCCGCATATCTCCGAGGCCCCAACGCCGAGATTTCAAAACAAAAGTACCTCCGTCCTTCAAACTAAAAGTACAAAAATCCAAACACTCTCCTAAATGCATATCATCAGGAAGACAAAAGGAAAGAGGTCGCATTTTTCTCATTTTAAGAGAATAGACCTGCGCTATTCTAAACACCAAGGGAGACGTGCAAATAGCCAGAGAAATAGTGGCGTGCGCGCGTGCATGCGCGCGTGCGTGCGCACACAAGCCAGAGATTGTTAGAAAAGTACGCGCACAAAAGCAAGGCACTTCGCGAATCTTTGCGCTGCGCAGCTGGACCTACACTCAATGTCCTCGTCTAATAAACAAGGTCCATTTCTAAGCCTTTCTAACAGCCTATTTTTTTTTTGTATTCCATCACGCGTAAAAAGCAAAAACAAAAGGAAAGCTTTGAATCCTTCAGGTAACAGGCTGCACCAAATAATCACACTTTCTGCCTTTGAAAACGTTTTGTGTGTTTGTCCCATGTATACACACACGTTCATGCTCTGCGTCCCTCCAGCGAATCCATCCCATTGCTCGGAATCCTTAAGCCCCACAATAAAGATTATGTTCTACGCTCTCAATTAACCATGTACCGAAGGCACGGATAAGCTACTTATAAGGAAACCAGACTGCTATGTGAAGGAAAACCAGTGATAGGTTGAAGTCGAAGCCGTAGGACAAAACGAGGAGTTAGATGTTTGGCGCAGTTTTGTGGTCGCTGTGTAAATTTGTAGCGATTATTACTTCATCCACGTATTAGTTATGAGGCTCACTTATTGTGTTACTCCAGTAACTTTGCATGCGGTAGTCTTAATGGCGCGCACGTCATTAATCCCGACTTGTATACATCGGAAGCTCCAAATATGAAATTTTCGCACTGATTCCTCATTTTGCATGCACACCAGACACGGGCGAAAGCAACAGGCCAGCAACTGCCACGAGTAGATGAAAGCCAGGAACAAAAAAAAAAGATTGGAGGCGACACTTAATCACCGCCTTAGGGAAATGGCGCGACAGAGTTAATGGCGTAATGCCCATATATGCGGCATCAGTCATATTGTATCTTGAATTCATGCATCCATTGGAGTCCGTATGCCACTCCTGCCAGAGTGGTGCAGCGGTTAAGCGATGCGCCCCTGACCTGTAATGCCAGGTGCTGCCACTGGTGGGGCTTGTACGGCCCAGGTTGATCTTGCCGAGAAACTTCTAGCGACCAATCATTACTTTAATCGCCACCTACCGCGGTGGACAGCTTGCTCACAATCGAGCGAGCAGGTTACGATGACGCCACAAGGTCATACGGCCTAGGTGGCCCACCTGCCACCTACTTGAGCCAACTAGGTTGCTTCTGTTGGTGATTTTTGTAGATTTTTCATTCACGGTCGACGACGCAGGCGCGGCACGGGCTCCTTAACACTGTCGCGTTAAAAATAACTACTGCTGAAACTACTTAAAGAGCGAAAGCTGTGGTGTATCGGATAACTAGACTAGAGCTTCGCTCGGGAACGTTCGCATTCACAGCTACCGCTGTCAACACAGCAATCTGTCTCGTCGTCACGAGCTGGTGCAAGCATGAAATGCATTGAAAGAACGAAAAAAAAGTTCATTAGACCTAGTCGTTTAGAGTGAGCGTGAGCATGACATGCATTGCAGGAAAGCCATAGTGCATTCTTGGACGGCTAATTGCTGCTGGTACCGGCACTCGGGTATCCGCCAGTTCTCTTGGCTGCTGGTGTGCCGCCGCATTCGCCCCGCTTATGTTCTCCGAACTGGGAACCGCGCTCGGTCTCCCTGGCTGCTTTCGCGGCTTGAGGAGAGATCGCCGGCAAATCCTCTCCTTCCGGTTGGTGAGCGCGCTCGGCGCCCCTCGCTGCTTTCGGTTCTTTACGTGCTTCCACGTTCAGCCGCTTCACTTTCTCATGCCGAGCAGCGCCCTCACTCTCCCTGGGTTATTTTACTCCTTGACTCGGTGTAGCGCTCTCCCGCACTTCTAGGACCTTAGCGATGCTTTCGGTAGTCTTGGCCGCCTTCTCAGCTTTGTGTTTGGCTGCTTAAACCTGCCGTTGTCGGCATACACAAGCTTTTTTTCTCTCTTGGTGCATATGGCGACATCTCACGGACATGGCTGCAGCATTACTGCCGCCTAGCATTTGGAAGCGAAGAACGAACTAATTAAAGAGGACAATGACTACTATTTAATAGCTATCAAGGTTGATATACCAACTACAACGCATTGCGCGAGATCCTGCGGCGATGCTCGAGCGCTATGTGGCGTCGGAAAACAAAGCTGCTCAACTGTGGCCAACGTTCGTTCGAGTCCCAGTACTTCGGAGAATGTTGCTTTTCTGTTAGTTGTCGTTCGGTCTTAACATTTCGGAATCGTTTGAAAAGTTCTGGCTTCAGGCTTAGCTGCAGTTTCGACGCTGGCTTCGCCGCGGTATCGACGCGAGGTCCATGTGCGTTTATCGAGAATTGGAGCAAGAAAACTTCTCAATCTTCAAAAAATTTAAAGAAAAAACTGCGCGACTATCTTTGCTTAGACCAAATGGCACGATTGAAGCATGCCTCTGCTAATTACAAACTCTAGACTTGAGCAACAGTAAAATAAGGATTGCGGCCGCATCATTAAGATTCAGACTGCCGATGTAAAAGCAAAATCAAACGAAGATGGTTTGTAAGCCATGATCGACACACAGGTTATTGCTATTCAGCTCGAAGGCCAGAGCGGATTTCCCAAACGGCAACTCGTCAGAACTTCCAAGGTTAACATCCATCGCACCTCAGAGATTCTAACGCGACAGCGTTAGGGCGGGCGTTCAGAGGAAGAGCCATTCGCGTTGTCCCACTAATTCACGATTTGTAAAGAGGGTTAAAATGAAAATGACTAAAACTTAATTTAAATTGTGAATGTGAGGTCGTAGTATGGCTGAAATTTCACTATAGCGTATAAACATGTAAAGTAAATTAACAGCGAAGAAAAGAAAATTGAGGCAATTAGTTTGGATTCAAACCCATGACCCTTGCGTTGCGATCCAAACACGCTAACCCTAGGCCAATGAGGCACTTCGCTTTCTGTTGCTTGGAAAAACTTTCGTAAAGGAAAATTTGAATACATTCATGCCACAAAACACCAGATTGCGTATAGTACGAGCCCACCATACTACCACACACCCCCACCTTCCCAAACATCAAAATTCTGGCTGGCATATGCATGCTTCCGGATAGAGGACCCAGCTAGGCGGCCTTTCCAGGGCAGCATATACTCCCCGCACCAAAGCGCATTGTTTATGAAAAAAAGATTTCGACGACCGCGGTGATTCGGCGTGGCGGTCTATCATACGACTCTCCCAGTGAGTAAATAGTCTCATATCAACATAAATAGATCGTGAGATCTATTTAGAACGATAGATAACGTTTGTTCGACCTGCTTAAATGGAAACCTTATTCGTTTTGTGGTGTATCACGTGGTCTAGTATGCCAACTGATGCATGCTAATAAGTGTGTGTAATTCTAAAGCGGTACTAATTAAGCAAAAAAGTAGCAAATAACCATTAAAGCTGTCGCGTCATACCCTTAAGGCGGAGCTTAAGTGCCATTAATTTTTACTGCTGCTTCTGCCTTGCACCATTTTCAGCAGACTTCAAACGCCCCGATTAGTATTCCGGCGCTGTGCTTTGACCCAGCTAACAAAAGTTCACCCCAAATCTAGCTCGCAAGGGATTTTATACGCGAGTTTTGTACACTGGCAGCAATCCGTTCTCTGGGACATATTTCACTGCTCTCAGTTTGAACCTTTGAAACATCATCAACCCAGAGTGAAGGAAAGATGAACGCCGTATCACTATAGGCTCCCGCTGCAAGGAGGCGCTGCTGCCGGGGTTGCGTCCAGAGTTGAGGTCATCAATATCACAGCAGCGTTCTCTCGTCCCCAACGGTGTGAATTATTGAACGCTGCAGGGCCGCTTGAGTCGCGTCTTGCCTTGAAACCGAGCAAATTTATTGTCCCAGGGGTGTTCGACATGGTGGCGCCATTTTTATTTCTAGTACGAGACGCGGCTAGGGGTGCCTGGTGTTCAATGGGAAGGCCGCTGTGCATATCGATGACCTTCCGTGACGCTTTCTTTGAGTTATTTACAACTACGTGCTTTTGCACAGAAAAAGCCAAAAGATTTCTAGCATTAAAGCCATGAGAAATTTTCGTTTACGTTCGGCTGCTATTTTTATTACATACCAGACAACTGATATACTCAGAGAAGTGATTCGTTGTGTTTTTGAGAGCAAGGACGTGGTCAATTATTCTCCCTGCTACACAGTGCTTCAAAGTGAAAGAAAGCGTCATGTTCTGTTTTGACCAAGTAGACAATTTAGATAGATCATCTTTATTTCGAGCATGAATACAACTTGAGGAGGGGGAGGGGGGGGGGGGGTGGAAGGTATATAGTAAGCCTGAAGCGACCCAGTCCCCATGATGCTATTGACATAGCAACATAACGTATGTGCATAGAGTTATAACATGTACAATTTAGCACATGCAAGTACTGCAGATATTGGAATTGAAAATTACCCTATACACGTTAAAATGAAAAATGAAATAAAAAGACGTATCTATATAACAAAGGACAATTTAAACAGGATAGATTTTGCGAGCGTTTTAGAAACAGCATTTCTATTGTTTTTTTCCCTAAATCAGCGCTGACTTGTGTGTTTACGGATCCGATCTTTTATTTGCATGCCTTCATTTAGAACAACAATTGTCTGGTACAGCGTGGTCTGAGAATCATAATTTGTTCTTATTCTGGGTGTTCTGGTGAGGAGTTTCTGAGCTTGGATGTGCTACATGTGTTCAACAAGGACGTGAACTTACACTCTATATTGCTTTTAAATGAAGAGAGGCTACTGCAGTGGTTATACAGAAAATTTTCAGCGCATTCAGAAGATATCACATTCTAAATCTGAGTTTTGAAGATAGCTAGTGAGTCTTTGAAAACTGTTTTAAAAGTTTAACTCTAGAGCACTTGTAATAAAAGCTATGGCTATGAAATTTACTTGCAATTTGCGTTCAAAAACTAGAATTTCGTACAGGACTAATTTTTGTTATTTTTGCGCTTATGAACCTTTTTCCAGCAATGCATTTTATGCATAGTCCTGAAATTTCGTGTGTCAGCATAAACTGTTATTTTACATAAAGACGGTTAAAATTATACACTTTCAACGCAAAAAGGTTTCTTATGTTCTTTCTTCTTTCCCGGTGCTATAAATTTGCCACCTATGAATGCTTTCCTTCAGTCATAAAAATACAAATTGACTTAGGCTACTGATTCTTCTACCTGTCATGTAAAAGGCATTAACTGAAATCTGTGGAAACGTTTCCTTGCTTACGCCTTACAGGTCTTGATAAAAAGGTGCATGAAACATCCAAAAATGTTGCTTCGAAAAAAAAAATGTACTCAAACCCTGTCAAATCTTCCAGCATTCCGTACGACGTGACAACTAAAAAAGATTATCAAAGGAACGTTTTTGACGGCACGAAAACCTAAGCGTAATATATTCCCTGAAAGCTAAAAATAGTCTATATCAAAATATTGCCAAATCTACAAATCAATTTTTTTCTACAAGCCAAATAGGGTTGACCGAAACGCAGCCTCTAAAACCTCTTACCTTTTCAGCTCGACATGAGCAAGACAAAGAATCAAAAAAGCGTTTTTGAAGTCATGAATATTCAAATGTAGTACATTTTCTGAAAGCTAAAGATACCCTCTATCAGAAGGTCCTAAAATCTAAGAGTAAATTATCTAATAATAAAGTTCTTTTCTTCGATAACTGTGTACGCAGAGTGAGAAGCCAGGTATAAAGTGTCGACTGAAAATATAAAACAGCACAGTTTTGTGGCCGCATTTTCCTTGTCCGCTTCCATCACCTAAATGGCGACATTGCCTACTATTAGGGCCCCGCCGCGGTGGCTCAGTGGTTAGGGCGCTCGACTACTGATCCGGAGTTCCCGGGTTCGAACCCGACCGCGGCGGCTGCGTTTTTATGGAGGAAAAACGCTAAGGCGCCCGTGTGCTGTGCGATGTCAGTGCACGTTAAAGATCCCCAGGTGGTCGAAATTATTCCGGAGCCCTCCACTACGGCACCTATTCTTCCGTTCTTCTTTCACTCCCTCCTTTACCCCTTCCCTTACGGCGCGGTTCAGGTGTCCAACGATACATGGGACAGATACTGCGCCATTTCCTTTCCCCAAAAAAACAATTATTATTATTATTATTACTATTAGGCTTTCTTCAGATTCTTTTTCTTTCATCTTTCTCAATCGCTGCTAACCTAACGACATTGTTCGCAAACCCTTTAAAAACCAATGGCTTCTCCTCAGGCATGTGCAAAATAGTAAACCTTCGTAAGAAGAGAAGGCGCTATATAAAAAAGAGCTAAATGCAAAGCCCTCACGTCCTCGGACAGTGTGTATCATTCGCCTGAGGCCTCGAAATTACTTTTTCGAGTACAGCCGTCTCTTCCACAGCGCTTGGCACATCCCTGGTGCACTTTGGCCTGCCTTAATGTGCTTGTTTTTGCATACTCTGTTTTCATTTTGCATTTCATTCTTTGAGTAAAGTCCTTATGCCGCCCGGCAATCTTGACGCAATCTCATCATGTTTGCCCAGCACACAGCGTCGGAAAACAATTTGACGCCGTGTTGCTTTTCATGGGACACGATTACTAACTACGTGCATCAAGTGGCAGCAGCGCAATTTCTTTTCCATTTCATGGGATTTTTTTCAGGCGCCAGTTCAGTGTCTAGCTCTTCTACGCCGTGAGGATTTCATCAACTGTTCTGGAGGAAGAAAGTAAAAAAGTAAAGAAACGCGTGGTACTCGGTCTGCTCATTATTTTTGTTGTTGCGGAAACTGGTATTCTACCGTATTAAGCAAGTGTACCGTTCGCGCTTACGTACACGCCTATTACCTTGGCAGTCGGGCTGCACAAGAAATCAGGACGAAAATCAACGGCACCATGGACACTCCTATGTACAGCCGCTTAATAAGAGATCTGTACGAGGTGTTTCAGTCTTCTGTTCCCATTTCCACTGAAAAAGCGCATGATTGCGCTAGTCCTACTTTGCAACACAGAGTTACAGCACAGAGTGATCCGCGATCCGATACCGCGATCTCCTTCCGCGGGACAAACAGTGAGAGCGAATATCGCCATGGCGGCGCCAGATGGCGCCAGGTGCCGGCAAGTTTCGCGCACTCATGCCGCGTCGTAACCAATCAGTGCGTGCGCACAGCCGGCACACGGAAGTAGATCACGATAGCTGATCGCGGTAGGTACTATATGCTATAACTTTCAAATGTTGTCATTGCGGTAAATTAATAATTAATAATTGGTTTTTTGGGGAAAGGAAATGGCGCAGTATCTGTCTCATATATCGTTGGACACCTGAACCGCGCCGTAAGGGAAGGGATAAAGGAGGGAGTGAAAGAAGAAAGGAAGAATAGGTGCCGTAGTGGAGGGCTCCGGAATAATTTCGACCACCTGGGGATCTTTAACGTGCACTGACATCGCACAGCACACGGGCGCCTTAGCGTTTTTCCTAAGGCGCCCGTGTGCTGTGCGATGTCAGTGCACGTTAAACCGGCTTTTAGTCATTCGGTCCATGACTAATAAAATAGGTATACAGTCGATGAGCCACATAGAAAACATTAAAATAATAAAACTACATTTCCGATCTGCTGTGAAACCAGAGCACATAATTGAAGCGAAAAAGCACGATTACGGTAGAACAGCGCTGGAATGTTTCTTTTATCCACATAGAGTATAATTTGATCAAATGGTTCTCGTCTTATGATATTAAAGGGCTTTGGATGCTTACACGGAGAATGATTGCTTTAATCACCCGGAAAAATGGCCTGATGAACATGAAGTCCAGGTATATACTATCATTATCAGTTACGAAGCCTTTAGGACGCATATATCTAAGCTAAATCTTCTCGGCACGTGTTTACTGTGGTCTGCATTAAAGGGACAGTGTCACAGTCACAACTTGAGTACACCCCAGTAAAGCATAATGTAGACAGGAAAACCTGGGACAAAGAGAGTGGGCACAGTATTCTTACAAAGTATTACAGATGAGGATCAGAGCGCACGACCTGTCATTGTTATTCAGTCGCAAATCCCTCCGGTTTTGAACCAACCGCGGCTCTGTAGGAATCCGGTTAAACAAAAACATGTTCCGGGAGCTCGAAAAGGAATATAAAGTAAGCGCCTGTATGTGCAGTAAGCTGCAGAATCTAATAGAATTTTAAATGCTGCCAGCGAGCTAGTAGCAAGGTAGGTTGGTCAAGAGTCTCTGGGACAGGAACTGCGCACCATTTTGGCTTCGTCATAAAAAGCATGAGCCTGAAAAAAAATAAACGAGGTCCCCAACATTTTATGAACAGGAGTGCACTTGGTATCTGAAATTCACGCAAAGAATAAAATGAAGTAAGACAAAGCATGAAAAGCCCTTCTGATAGAAGACTGTCTCGATGGCACCAGGGTTGTTTTGCAGAATGGAGAATTCCTTAGATAGAATGTAAATGACATATGAGGCCCTTTTAGGCGGTGGCTCCACTCGCATCTCCCGCTAGGCAATCGGGTCAAAGTCTTCCTAAGCAAGTTTACGGACTTGAATTCCAGCTTCACTCCAGTCTTGAACGGTGTGCAGACTTGATAACCCAACAGCCTCCAGCCAAAATCATGCTTACGTTTAAAGCCGGGCAGATGATTGAAACCCAGAAACGAAAAACCCTGAAATGCAGTGCGTTGCCTTGCAGCCTAAAGTTATGTCTTGCGAATATAAAATACCATTTGGTTCCACAAACAACGATGAAACAAAAAATGCTAACTGTTGCAGTTTCGGGAATTTGCAACTCTGTCCAGATTAAAGCAAATGCATAGGCTCCGCAGCATGTGACTGCGCAAAAAAACTGATCACTAATCATTTTAAAAGCAAACACCAAGTTTCCTAAATACGAGCGCTTGAATTGCCTCCGAAACGGTCCCACTTTTCCAACCTAGAACCCGCAGACAGCTCTTTTCTGCGTGAAACAAAGCTATTGGTTTCCCTGATGGGATACTACACCATCAGGAACAGCAAAAAGAAAGTGTCTGGAACGATGTACAAGCTTTAAACGGTGGCTCCTGGTCATCTGCCAAGAATCAGACAATTTGAGCTTCCGCGTGAACCATTCCTGTGACGTCAGAAATGATGAGCATCTGCTTTTACAAACGACTGAGCTAAACGAGCTTGCGTATGCACGAGTTACAGGAGGGTCGGTCATTTGTCTTTATGTCACAATACCAGCCCGCCAGAAGCTATCGTCGCAGCTACCATGCAGCTATTTTCAGCACTGCTTTATGGCCAAATTAGGAACCATTTCACTCTGCCTCTCCTTGATTCACCCTCTCCTTCTCACCAGTTTGCACCTTATCTTTTCAGAGCAGCGGCGAAAACCGAGCTCCATAAATCAAGCCCTGCTCCAGAAGCCACGTCTGCCATTGTTGAACTGTCTGCCATCCCACACTCTGCTCTACCTCATTAGCGCTCAGGTTGCTTGTTTCGGGCGCAGAGAGACCACCGGCAGCCGCGAAACGAAACATATCGCTGCTCGCTCGACCCGGTTGGCTGTCAAGTCGAGGGCCGCTCTTTACGACACCCTTGGGGGACCACGGAAAGCGCAGAGCGAACGAAAAACACTGCAGCCGATTTATTCACGGTGCAAGCTTTGGAACGTAGCACAAAAGCGGGTAGCGAAACATTGGAAACGCTGTACGGCTGCGCCCGAGCCGTCTACGAGTGGGCAGAATTTCACGCGCAGAACAGATGACACGTTGTGGAGAACCTTGTGCAAAATCCCGAAAAAGAAATGACCGAAACGAAAACACTTTTTTTTGTTCCCTTAATATGGTGCCTGTACCTTGTTTTATTTTGGGAGGGTACTACATTTTCACCCTGCTTCGTTTCACTACAAAGTCAGTGAAAGCGCTTGCCAAAAATATTGCACCAAAGTAAGAGATTCTATACATAAATAACTAATGAGCTGCATATGCCGTATGAACTATGCTTCGAGGTAAAACTTTATTCATGTCTTACCGCCTTTGTACTGACAACATATGTGCAATAATATCTACACAAAGTTCGACCTCTACTAAGAAATGAAACCGCCAAAGTGGAAATATTCTCGGACTGATAGCCTTCATCAAAAATGATGAAGCGGCAGAGATATAACTGCACAGCACTTTGACTTGGCTGGGCTAATATTCATTAGATGACCATAAATGCCAGAGAGAGGAAGGACAAAGAAAAAGCGTGTAGGTTTAACAGGTACCACCTGGTTATGACCAATCCCCCTTGTGAGTATGTGCCATTCTGTGAGGCAAACAGCAACAACGTAATATTCGTTTTGCTACCAAATATGTGGGTAGGAGGGTAACAGAAGCGAGAAAGTAGGGGCACGAGAAAATTCCAATCGAATAGCGAATCGAGTATCCTCGTCATCAGTTCGTCGAACGATTCAAATAGTTTATGTTCCAAATTATTCTAAATTGTTCGATTGTTTTATGCATTCGAGTTGTTTTCGAGTAATTTGTAAGTAGGAAGGCAACAATTTTCTTTTACGACTATTGAGAAAACGGCGCCCACTCCCATGCTGCACAGCATGCTGGCGCAATCGGTCCACGCGGGCAGGAACGTCCAGCACGGCGACACGGTGTCGGTGGGCAGCATTCATAATGCGCATACATGGCCTCCGAGATCAGTCGACACAGCAGGGTTCAAACAAATATAAAACAGGAAAAGCGAACGTACGGCAATCAGCACTCAAAGTCTGCATTAAGCACACGTCTAAAAAACCCACCTGCTTTGCGGGCTCAGCGTTGCCCGCATTAGCAGAGGTATTAAGTGCGCCGCTAATTTTGAAAAATGATCAAGAAGTGAGCGCAGGATGTCTTCAAATGCCCATAATTCCATATTGTAGCGTCTCCGCTCTAATATAACGGTGCGTAAACTGAACCAGGCAAAATACAAGTGAGCTGAAGCATTTACCTTTTGTCTTAACTGCGTCTGAGAGCGGTCCCATTTTTTCTCAATGTTCGGCGCACACAAAAGCGCAGAAAACGCTCCGCTCGATTCCATTTTCGCAAAGTCAAAAGCAATACAAGACAGATTATTGCAAATCCTGCGAGCTGCGAACAGATCTGCGCGGGTTGTAGCTCGGAGGCAACTACTTGCCTTGAAACTACATCGAATCCTTTATAAATACAAGGACGCATGCGCAGACTTAAGGCGCGCCAACAGCAAATCCTTCACTTGTCTTTATTTACACACCTTCTCTTACGCATAAGCCTTATTGCAAAGTTTGAACACGGCTTTAGTTTTCAGAAACTGATTTTAGCGTGGTTTGTGCTCAGCGATTTAGCAACTTGCGCATTCTGGCATAGCAGTTTTTCAGAAACCGTCACGTCTAGACACCAGGTAACGGCACTGTAGAGCGAATGTCGTGTGCGTTTACTTGTTTTTTGCGCACGTGCATAAAGCGTGCGCTTCGATGCTCATAGCGCTCCGTTTGAGGCCCTTGACCACCCTGATGTTTCTATAAAAAAGGGGAAATAGTTGCCTTTTGCAATAAGTAGTAGTTGTAGCCTTTATTTTGAACCAAAATTACGAAGTTTGTCCTCAGTGAGAAGGCTAAAGGCATCTTCCCGCCTGGCGCCGCCATCCAACCCTTGACAGCAGTCGCAACTGCTTGAAGAATTCAATCAACACACTCGAACACTAATAATAATAATTGGTTTTTTGGGGAAAGGAAATGGCGCAGTATCTGTCTCATATATCGTTGGACACCTGAACCGCGCCGTAATGGAAGGGATAAGAGAAGGAGTGAAAGAAGAAAGGAAGAATTAGGTGCCGTAGTGGAGGGCTCCGGAATAATTTCGACCACCTGGGGATCTTTAACGTGCACTGACATCGCACAGCACACGGGCGCCTTAGCGTTTTTCCTCCATAAAAACGCAGCCGCCGCGGTCGGGTTCGAACACTACATCACACAAAATATCATTACAACAAAACTGCAGATCTAATGCATCCCAAACATGTAGGTAAAGTACAGATACATCTGTACATAAACACAATAGATGAAAGCACGAGGAGTATTATATGCATGCTTGCGCACATTACAAAAGAAAGCAAATTCACAACGAAAGAAATAACAGGAAATGCCCGTTAATGCATTTTCCAGGTACAAAGTATTACTTCTTTATGCACAAAGTGATCAAAATTCACATTACACAAAAATTGTTCCACCTTATTCTTCAATAGACAAATATATTTGATTCATTTCTTTATTTTAAGTTGTGATTGATGGGCCGATGGTAATTAAAAAATTACTGAATTGATTCTGTAGGTTGGGTATTTGTGTGCATAACCTCTGATTTCCATAGTTAGCATGTGATTTGGGCTTCAGTACAGCATCGTTCCTGTGGAAATATGCAGTGCTAATTACTTTGAAACACTGTTGAAATGGAGATTTGTGCGGCTACAGCAGACCGCATGCAATGCTTGTCAAGATAAAAACGACGTAGATATTATTTCCAAAACATAATTTTATCCTTTGCTAACTGCCAAATACTGTTGGATAAATCTTGAGAGATTCAGAACATAACGCATGTTCGGTGTGCCAGGTGATTTCATTTCTTGCTGCTTAATGCACATTGCGCGTGGCGTAAATACCATAGATATTGCACGCGGTGTAAGTGACCTGAATGTTTCGTTTACTGAACTCTTAAAAATATTATTACGGCTGTTTATTATAATGCTGTAGCTGTCCTGGCAATAAGTAAAGCTGAAACTTCCATCATCATGGGTCCATGCTACAGCCCACTATGCTTGTAAATTCCGCTTCACGATGCTAACGTGCTTTGCGCATGATGGCCTTAATTGCTTATGCGGCATGAAACCCAACAAAAAACAAACAAACTATGTTAGCATACTTGTTCGGTAATCAATTACGCCGCAAAGGGGCACCGGAAAACACTTCATGTTCTTGCCCCAGTGCCCACGGAACGGTCACACCCAGGGGCTCAACGAAGCACAGGCATGCGAAACGCCCTCTCCGTCTACAGGCCGCCCTCGCGATTTATCAGCATACGGGTCCCCACCAAAGTACGCTGAAGCCCTATCTTCTCGTGTTTTTCGCCGCCCTCACCTCTTCCTTTCGCTCTGGTAATTATTTCACGCCCCACAGAGGGCCGCAGTGTCGGCATCAGCGCGGGGTGGGCACTTCCGGGATCAGCCGCGACGGTCTATCACGCATGCAATTCCCCGTGTGCCCTCGCCGCCGAAACAACAGCGTTACCGTTACACACGTGGCTCGGAAACTACAAGATAAGAGCACGAGGCCCGCGTTGTTTTTTGCACACGCCCGCAACGCGAAGTGCACGTCGCAAGAGATAACGCCGTACCGCAACGGTGACGCGCGTGGCAACGAGGTGCGGTAGAAGTAGTCACCAAGAGAACACGCGGGAGTAACGGAAGAGAGACCAGCGACTAGAAAACAAAAAGAGGTCTTGGTAAACACACCGCAGAAAACGCGGCAACACCGACGGGATAACGGGGCGAGCGTGTAGACGGTGACGGCCGCTAGCTGCGCGCACCGCACCTCGTTGGGCACGTACACTCAGCGGCAATTGCATCTGGCCGTCCCCAGCCTGTGGCCACCCGGCTCCCACGTGTGTGTCCCCGTGCCTGGCCCTGCATGAGTACTGCGGCTAGAACGTACGTACGGTGGGGACAAAAAAGGTTATCCTTTCTAGCTACGACTTGTTTCCCGTGTCTTTGCGTACGTGCTCGCTCGCACCGGAAAGGCCTTTCGGGAGAAATGGGGATCTGCGGGAAAACATCAGTCTTCCAGGCCTTCAAAAGGGATGGAAAAAGTAAGAAACAAGGCAGCAAAGCGAAAGCGGTGGAACACGCGCCTTGCTCCTGTTCGTGCCTTAGTGAAAGACGAGATGTGACATCAGGTTCCCAATATCCCAACGTGGAAACGAAATACAGCGTGGTCCATATGAGAAAGGCTGTCCAGGCTAGCTCCGAGTCTGAGAAGGACGAGAGTTAAGGAAGAAAAAAAACACTAGAAAGGAGACACGGCAGCAACCTGCGGGAAAGGAAGTGGCACTAGGAGTAAGTGCATAAAAGGGTCTCAAACCCACAGAAGTCCGCCCCTCAACAACAGTGCTTCCCAGCTTACATTCTTGACGTAAGGAGTCAGCGAAGGCCCGTCATGAGTTAACCTCTTTGCGCACAGATCACGTAATGTTTACAGGCAACAATTATAGTTTCTAGGAATACTGCGAAGTAAATTTTGTTACCTCGCCACTGTGCGCCATGTTTCTTTCTTTCTAATTTATGTAGTGCTGAACTTCACTCCGTGTTGCACCCAAAAATTATTTTCTTTTTTTTTAACACGGAGCTCTTATACATGCTATTTCAGATGATTGCGTGAACCAGAATGTCTAAAAATAGGCTTTTTGAGATCTAGAGATCGCTTATGCGGCGTCGTAATATCAGTATCGGATGACATCTGTCTCCTATGGGCGGCAGTAGTGGACACCACAGCGTGGGCGGGACAGAGGCGGTCACCTGGCACACCCGTAGTACTTTGACGCGCAACGGTGGGCGTAGTTTTGAGGCCGCCAAGGAAGAGCGCTTTTCGGAAACGACGCAAGGTGGGGAAAATTTGCCCAACCAAAGCGCCGATGATAATCGCGTTTTCGCAATTCATAAATGTGATATGCTATTACTTAACAGTAGGCTACATACCTAAAATTGCTCCCAAGCGCCAATTCTCTTCCTGTCAGAAACAGTGTGGCGGAGAAAGGGGATAATCAATAAGCGCTAGGCTGAATGGCCACCATGCTGAAACAGGAACGAACGTTCCGAAAGCAAATATCGAACATATTATTCCACGCGGTGATAAATTCAATTAAATTTTATTCATTACTCTTCAATCAGGCTTCATATCTACAAGAAATATACAATACAGAGCGCTATTCCTAATCAATAAATTTAAAACTTTACAAAGAGAGGGATAAACATCTCCCAAGGAAACTTAGCTCTCAGGCACATTCTGGCACTCATGAAATCCTTTGAAAAGGGTCTTGCACCTGATCGGAGGAAAAATAACACTACAAGAGAAAAAACATCCTACACTCGGTCCTTTAGTATTTAATATCACCTCTTTATCAATTCTTTCATCCTACGCCCTCTTCTTTGTTATCTTTTATCCTTATCTTCATTTATCCTGTGCTCTGCACCTTCTGCAATCATGCCCTTTCACAACTCCCCTCCCCCTTCTTCTTGCTCTTTCTCCCCCTGCTCCTTTTTTTCCTCTTTTTACATTCTCTGGCATAAAACAGGCCTCTATCTGTCGCGCCTTCCTCTCTCATTTTATTATCATGCCTAAAACTCGAAAAGCTAAGAAAGAAGTATTTTACTCAGTTTTACAGCCAGTGCATCCCATTTCACCCTGCGCTGCTCTTAAGTGATTATGCAATTGTTGATATGTCTTCTGTTTTTAACTTTTTAAGAGAAGCGGGTTTTCTTGATAAACTGTGAATTTCCCATTGGTCGTTGACACACCTCGGCCACTTTCTCTCTCCTGAGAAGAAGGCCGAGGTGTCTATTTTATTGGTTGGTAGCCTCCAGATCCTTGGCCCCTTAAGGACGGCTGCTGAGGTTACCCGACCTCCTTTGAAGCTTTTAATACTAGCCATTTATCAATCTTGTCTTCGCTCTCTATACTAGATAAAGGAAATAACTTTTGAAACTTTCTACACCGCTTTTTTTTTCTTATCTGTAAATTCTGGCGAAAAGATTTTCTATACCTTGAGCTTGGCGCATGATAGCCTTAGCTTCTTATTCGCCATTAAACCCAACACAACACAACACAACATCCTCTCTCATTTGGTGTCGTCATATCTAATTACTACCTCATATTTCTTTCTGCCGTGCTGCTCAATTGCTTTAGCCCAATTTTTCACCCCATGCCTGGACAGGCAGCCTTTCAAGTCCACTATCGCTATTTCTCCAACCTGCCTATGTCGTGGTCTTCATTTTGCTGAGCTGGCGTTTTTCTTCATCCCAGTGTTGTAGGTCAACTGGATGAATCTTCTTAGCAGCGACCCTGCCTGAACAAGTTTTCAGGTTCCCGCTCTTCATCCCACCTTCCTTACCACATCAAAACCTCTGCACCCTCACCTCCTCAGAGCGAAATCGCTGTTTAACCCCAGCAGATGATGAATGCTTTGCACAGACCGGCGGTGAAGACAAGTCCTTTTGACTGGACGTTGGATGAGCACACTGAGGCTCGATATCCCTCCTCAGCCTATGTTCACTTTGTTTTGTGCTGTCAAGAATTTCATCTCCCTACCCTCTCTCTACCTTGCAACATTTCTTAAGTTAATTTATTAGAAATTAGTTAACATTATACACCTGTTTTCTGATGTCCACCAGCATTGGTTTTTCAGCGCCTAAGAAACTATTTCTATAGCTCAAAAAGTCTATTTTTCCAATTCTGGTTCAGCTTCCGTGAAACTGTCTGTATACATAAAGAGCTCGGAGGCATTATTATAAAGTATGTTACACATAATCAATAGAATCGCGCAAATTTGTCCTAATTTCTAGAATAAGAATATGATGGGCACAGGTTATGTGCGTGGGAACTGCAATGGACTAGTCAGCAGCGGAGGGGATTACACATATACAGGAAGTCTTTTTTTCGGTGCATGTTGAGAAATGGTGCTCTCAGCCGTTACTTACGACGTGTGATGACCCCCCCCCCCCCCCCCTTTGCGCATCAGAGTTGAGTGTGCCGTCGTTGAACCTCAATCAGCCAAACTTCACGTACTCGAACAACTCAAAAAAGGGAGCTTAGTAAAAATTTTCATAATTTCTAAGTTTCTTTTTATTCGACAAAGAAGTCGCGCCAAACGCAAGCTTCCGCACAGCAGCGGCAAAAAACAAGAGTATGCACTCAATTAGCGTGCCCTCTGAAACGCAGGGAAAATGAAAGCAACACTATCAACGTACATAAAGCAAGTGCCTCACGACGACAAAACTTTTCAGTCTTTTCACCAGCATAAAAGCAATCGCAAGTCCGATCTTTCAGCCAATAACCCTTTCAAGCGGCCGAGGATCCTATCCTGCTCCAACGAGTCCTTTTAGAAGCGGCCGTTAGGCCGCCTGCCACTCTACACCTTCTTACTTGCCGCTTCAGTCCCAATGAAATATGTACAGCAGTCACCGAGCCCTTTTAATTAGCGTAGAGAAGCGCCCCCCTCCTGCAGACGCGCCTCAGAACGCGGCGCCAGGGTTATAACTCTTCGGTAACAAAGCCTCTGTCAAAGATCAATTTCGCAGAAAGAACAACACGACGGCAATGAATCCAGCCTCCCTCTCATTCGAGCTCCCCTCGTCTGTCTCCGCTAGTCCTCTTTGCAGCTTACCGTTTTGACCCGAGGACAAGAGTGCGATTCTTTACCTTTCTTTTTCGTAGTCGTTAATATGTGGACAGTTCTACGAGTCTTTCTCTCTCTCTCACTCTCTGTCTATCTTTGCAGGTCCCCATAGGGAGCGCGGGTGCAGGGACAGCGCCCTCCCGTTGTCGCTTATCGGGCAGTGCACTTTCGGTGCCTACTGGCCGGAAACGACATCAGTAACACGATCTCGGAACCCGACGAGTAATGATGCGCCCACGCTTTAGTATGTTTCTTAGGCGCCATTGGTCCTGCTGGTATTCTTTCCTCATATCCATCCTCTTCTCCCATCTTCCCGCGCTCACTTCTTCCCCCACATCACCTCTTATTTTATTTCTTAGGTCCACGATGCCCCAAGGGAGGTGATCTCTTCTGTCCCCCTTTCGGTAGGCGCGCTATCTAGATCCGGGCAGAGCGGGAACCGCCCGGGGAGGCGAAGCGGAAACACAAGGGACAGCACCGTCGAGTTGTGAGCAGAATCTTGCTGTCGATCGGTGGCTACATGACAGTCGGCAGTACAAGGCTGTCTCAGTATGTTTTTTTTTTTTTTTGACAGGCTTCGTAGCCAGTACGTAACCTCTTTTTCCCTCCAGGAGAGTTTCCTCGAGCTCGCCGCGTCCATCATTCTTCGAATTTACGGACCGTTCTCTTCTTAAGCGCCGTGAAGCAGCGCAATTGGCCTTTTACAAACGCTAAGACGGCAGATAGCGTCACTATCATCATCACCAGCGTGACTACGCCCACTGCAGGGCAAAGGCCTTTCCGATGTCTCTCCAATTCACCCTGTCCTTTGCCAGCTGAGCCAGCGTATCCGCGCTAACTTCTTAATCTCACCCGCTCACCTAACCTTCTGCCGCCCCCTCCTACGCTTCTCTTCTCTTGCAATCCACTCCGTTACCCTTAAGTACTAACGGTTATTTTGCGTTCGCACTACATGCCCTGTCCAAGCCCATTTCTTCCTCTTGATTTCGACTATGATGTCAATAACCGGTGTTTGTTCTCTCACCCACTATATCCGCTTCCGAACACTTATCGTTACACCTATCATTTTTCTTTACATCACTCACTGCGTTGTCCTTAACGTAAACTGAACCCTTTTAGTTAGCCTCCACATTTCTGTCTCACACGTGAGTACCGGTAAGATTCTGTTGTATACTTTTGGTGAACTTTTGGTAAAAAATATTGATACACTGCCATTCATTATCTCAGAGAACCTGCCATAAGAACCCCATTCCTATTCTTCTGGTTAGTTCCCTGTCATTATCCGGATCAGTGGTCACTACCTGCCCTAAGTAGACGTATTCCCTTACCACTAGCTATTATTATTGCTAAATACTGATAACAAGCCGTTATTTCGGGTTTCAGGTGAAAACCGATAACTGACCACCGCGGTGGCCTCGTGGTTGAGCATCCGCCTCGCATGCGGGAGGTGAGGGGTTCGATCCCCAGTGCCGCCGGGTATCCACCAGGGATACAATGGGTACAAGCGTCCCTTGGCCTGGTACTCAGCTTATTCAAGGTGAAATGCTTGGAAAATGGGTCTTTGACCCCACCTTGAGAAAACGAAAAATACCTTATGGCGCTCTTTGGCCACAGATGCCCTTGCAGAATTAAAATTCACGATCTTCACGACTGAAAGCCAATAACTGTTTTTCCGAAGCACTTCCGCCCGGTTATCCATTATCAGCATTCGGTACTTGTCGTCTGGTTGCAGAGGAAGAGAAACCTCTTTTTCAGGTATTTTTATTTTGTGTTGTTTTTCTTAAGAACTTTAACTATTAACAGCCGCAAGAAGCAATGCAAACGCTCAGCCCAAGAGCCAATGCTTGGCAAACGGTCGTCACTCACGCACAGTGAAGGAAAAAGCAACCCTTAACAGGAGGGGCTGCAAACATGCAACTATCGTGCACTTGCTCTACTCTTCCCCTGAACGGATGAACGCTGCCTCGTTGCTCCAGCCCACCACACAGCTTGCAAAAAGGACAGTTAATTGCTAGCGGCCATCATGTGTAAGTTTAGCGCTTTCGCCGCCCGTAGCTCTGGTTATCCTTCCGCTACGACTCAGGTGTACCTTTTTCATACTTCTTAGATATTCACTTTCTGTACACCTGTGTGTGCACGTGTGAGGGAATTTTCTACAGGCTGCCTCAGCCTTTTAAGTTTCCTACGAGCCCAGATAACCTTGCACCGTGCAAACCTAACCCCCACCTGGGGATGCAGGTAAACCTTCGTTCCTCCTTTCTTTTCTTTATGGCGAAAAGAGTAGCATGAAGCGCGAGTGACGATAGCTTTTTAGCCCTGAACTGCCGGTAAAAACACCGTTAATTAGGCATAATTACCGAACTTTGCAAGAAATGCTGGGTCTATATGCATGATTTCATTCAAGGCTCGTTTCCCCGTCGGTGCTAAAGACACATATCTCGCTTAGCGCTCTCCGTCCGCGTCGTGCTGGTGTACTTTCAGCCAATGACTGCGCATATGTTAGCTTTGCACCTGCGAAAGCTAAAGTAAAACGTGAAGGTTGTTTGTTAGTAAGTTTATGAGATAGGATTAAGAAAAAGAACTGACTGTTGGGCCACGCAAAATGGATTTATCAATCAAAACGACTAACTTGAGACAGTCAACACGATTTGCAAGCTTGCTTATATAAGCAGCAGAGAAAGTGTGAGCGGATTACAAGAGATAATTCCAACCTGTCATTGGCATAAGTACGGCTAAAAGGTGCCTGGAGAAAGCACGACGGAATTGGTAACGCGCTTCAGTCTAGCTAAAATATCATGGTGATGTAATAACGACGGTTAACGCTCATCGCATGCTGTGGCGCTATACGTTGTCACGTGTTTTAGCTAGAGGAGCGCAGGTAATTTTCACCTTTTCAGGGCTACCGATGGATGGGGTGCAACTGTGAGTGAAAAGCACATATCTAAAGCAAGAAAAACTGTGCTTTTACTTCGATATCGGCTATGCAGCATTGAACCCTCGAAGTGTGCAGTAGTACCTTGTTGGTTAAGTGATAAATTAACATGTGTGAATATAAACGTTTTTCAAGACGAAATCAAATGATGCGATATTTTCTTGAAGGGCGCTAACCACAGATGGCTTTGGCAAGCAGCAATATAAGCGGTCTCTGCATTCTCCAAGCTGTTACGTTCTTTATGCCGTACTTTGTGGCACTCATGGTACGTTCCTGTATCATGAAAAAACAGTGCGCGTTGGCAGTTACTAATTGCGCATGGACGAATAATATGTGTGGATAAAGTTGTATATCTTACTTTTAAATTCTTCCAAAATGTCTGAAATACAGGTTCCCAAACGAGAAACCGTTGGAAATTTTCGTCCGTGGAGCCGTTTCCACATGTCTTCCTTTCGCCATTGCCCTTTTGTGCAGTTTCACGTTCCCTCAGAAGAGCAAGCTGGTCCGAAAGCATATTCTTTAAGAGCATCATCATCATCATCATCATCATCATCATCAGCCTGACTACGCCCACTGCAGGGCAAAAGCCTTTCCACTATTTCTCCAATTAGCCATGTTCTTTGCCACCTGTGACCAGCGTGTCCCCGCATATTACTACCGATACATTTACTCTCGTGCCATGTGACCATCGAATACCCTAATGTTGATAAATTATTGCCTAATGTCTTGAAGTCCTCATCTCTAATACATCAGCGACTAGCTTTCTGGCTCTACTATGCAAAACATTTTGCGCTTGCCTTTATTTCACCAAAGGCATTAGTTAGCGATATTTCAGTATGATCAAGCTACTACCGAGAACAACAAAGTGCAGCACATATTGCGCGCGTTGCACAGTCCGCCTCCCAAAGATCGTTAACGTTAAGGACGTTATGACAAATTGTGAGTCGCAAGAGCTTAACATAAAAACAAAAAAGCACCGAAGAAAACTATAGCCTTCCTGTCGTACGCAGAAAATGAATTGCAGAATTTTTCATACCCAGAAAAGGCCAAACAGAGGCAGTGAAACAGGAGCAAGCAAGCCTAACGAAACGAGCGTAATTTGTAATAAATTTCGCTGTTCACAGAATCAGCGAAAACGCAGCTTAAAAGGTTCAGTGGTAAAAAAAGGCTTTGACGCTACAAAAAGAAATAAATAGAAAGCATCAGTAATTGGCCACCGAGCAAAACATCTGCTGCAGTAAATAAAACCACATCAATCATTCTCTACCGTGCAATTACGATCAAATCTTTCTTTCGCTGTTTGTTACCCTAACTAGCAAAAGTAACCTCGCCAAAATTTGCTTTCAGGCTTACTGCGATCCCTTCGCTAAAAGTATAACGGCGAAAAGGTTCGAACAGAGGCGTCGTTGCATGGCCTTTATTATCACCTGCCCTCAACTAATGAGCCTGCGCCAAGATTCACAACTTAAGAGCGCCGTTATGACCGAAAGTCGGTTTTACAAGAACGCTTCTTTCCTCGCTCTCAACAGGACTGCACAAGGCTCTGGCCCCTTTGGTCAGCAAGACCCATACTGATGTTCGCCACACAACCGAAGTCATCAACAAGGTAAAATGCGTCGTTCTAGGTGACGGTGATGAACTAGTGTCGCTCGAAGTGTGCTCTCTCTTCAAAGCCATTCCAGCCAGTCTTGACGTTGACAAATGCAAAGAACTTCTCAACGAGGACGTATCTTCGCGAGACCACACTCAGTTTGGCATCACAGAGCTTTACGACCGTCTCAACTTCTGCTTAACAAACACGTACTTCCCGTGTAATAAATCCGTCTACAAGCAAACGTTCTCAACAGCTGTGGGTGCACCGGTATCCGTAACAACGGCAAACCGTCAAACTTAGTAATGGAAGCGCTCGAGATGAAAGAACTGTGGTGTTTCAACCTCGACCTAAAGAGTTTTTGAAGTACGTCGACGACTGCTTCTGCACCTTAGGCAAGAAGTAAATTCTACGCTTCCTGGATCACCTGTGCACTGTAGAAGTTTCCAGTAACTTCACCCTTGAGGAAGGAGATGCCCTCATAACACGCTCTCCCATTGGCCTAAAGTTTCCGTGGACAGGAAGCCCACCCACTCTGGAAGGCACCTCAATTTCAAATAGATGCCCACAACATTCAGCCCACAAAAATTCAGTCGCGGCGTCACAACGTCAAGCACGAATTTGATATTATCAGATGCGACTTAGAAAGTAACGTTTACCACAAAAAATTTATTGAAAGTGCGTTCAGGTAACAACTCAACAAGTGTTCGCAGTCCGAGTTCACGCAAGCCGCCACTGCATCATCTCGACCTAAATGTCCGGCGATTGCATCCCAGTTGTACGCGAAGCTCTTGCACGAATCTTCAGAAGCAGAAGGTGCGTATTGCCCACCTGCCGACTCGAAAATTGCGCGGTGATCTCGTTAATGTAAAAGAGGCCCTGCCTTCGAAGTTCCAGGGTATCGTCCTCAAGATACTATGAGGCGATTATGATTCCGTTTATATCAGGAAGACAAAATCTACACAGGCGGCTAAAAGAGCACCGAAGTGATGTCAACAAAAATCACACAGCCTTAAGTGCCGTGGCCGAAAACGTGCAAAAAGCAGGCTGTTAAATAGTTTGGCATAACACCAAAAAATTTTACAGCTGGAAGAAATTTGTCTGCGCGGCTGCACTTTGAATTCTTCATAATAGATTTGACGCCAATTACTCTGAGCAGAACTAAGGGAAACCTTCATCCAACTTGTGCAAAATCATCACGTCGAATAGTCAACTCTCGCTGCGCTGAATTTTTCAATGCCAGTTTTTCACTTTGAGCAAGTAACTCGCAGAAAATTCGAAACGTCAACAAACGTTTTCGCAAAGTTAATGACCAAAAATTTTTTTTCCTGCTACAACTGGCTGTACAACTTCGTAGCGCCCTTTTCTCATAAACAACTTCAATTTAAAAGCAGCAAGATGGAACTCTCTTTGTCACTTGTCACTGACGTCATGGAACGGACTTGTGTCGTAGAGACATCCAGAGAGTCTACCAGTGTACTACAAGCCCTTAGTTTATTTTCCGTTCGCATCGTGTCTGGTATTTCATGTAGTAATTTTCGACGCTTAGCCTCCTCTGAGGAAATTAGCGAAAAAAAATTGCACGAACCTGTGAGGCCTCTTGAATGGCACTCGTAATCCGCATACTCTAACTACGCACTCGTCGGGCGACTACATTGCTAATCAATAAACATCGGTTTTTATAGGCCAGCTTTTTTTTTGACATGCATAAGTAAATAAAGACTGAGAGCTGGGCAAGATGGCATTCGTTAAACGTAGATTCGAGAGCGTGAAATAAAAAAAAACGCAGCAACACTGAGGTCATCGACAGCGCTCCAGCTTTGGCTGCGATGTTTTAGTGATGTTCACCTTTTTTCAGAGTTATATTTTAAATGAAAAAGCGCGATTACAGACTCGAACTGCTTCGTCGCAGGTGTAAGTAAAGTGCATGTGTGCGCGTAGAAGCCTGCACTGTGCGTACGCACTTGCTAGCGTCCACACATAAATGCGAGTATGGTCGGTGTCTAGAGCCTCTTGCCCTAGACTCCTAGAAGCATAGCATTCAAGAAAGTGTCGATGCCACCAAGGGGTCCACCATTTGGTAACAATACCAATAGTAGAATTCTAGGCGCGCCACCAAATGCAGCACGGCGACTTGGCTCGAGAGGGCCTGTAGATTAGTTTCTTGTGAAGATTTGTTCAGCGTATTTTGCCCAAGCAAACGCATTCTCTTTTTATCTTTTTATCTGTTCCGTGTCTACATGTGTTGCTTTCCAAGCACCCGGCTAAAGAAAGCCTGCGAATAGAAGGCGGGGGGGGGGGGGGGGGGGGGGGGGGGGGGGGGGTTGCGCTGAAGCGCACCCGGTTCTTTTGAATCTGCTTGAATAGACTCGCAAAAACAAGTTCGCCTTATACTTAGAGATGAGGCGTACTCTCTAGAGGCAGGGAGCTGGGGCACAACAACGAATCTTTATGCCTGCGAACATATTTCACTAAACGCCATGGAGAACTGGACGGAGCGTTGGCAGCCACATCATATTTCCCAAAGGAAACTATAACCTATGGTAGACGCACGGAATCAACATCGCACCTAATGAGATGCGTGCGAAGCACAACATGCAAGGGAGGCAAAAAAAAAAAAAGGCGCTGTGCTTTGCCTCACTGACAACGTGCAACGCTGCAAAAGCTGCTGCGTGCAAAACCACGAAGGGTCCGCCGGGGGAAAGTGGGGGAAAGTTGTTCCTCAAAATCCTAATTAACGTTTTCAACGCTTACCTCCTCTGTAATTACAAAACGAGACAGGCGAACTAAAAGAAGACAAACTACCGCAATTGAACTTCCTTTTATTTTGCCCGGGTTAGGAGTAGTAAAGTGCACGCAACTTAAACAGCGGCTTTTCAAAGCGGTGAAGTGATGAAGCGTTCGAATGCGCAAGTGATGAAGCGTTTGGCTGCACCGTCATTTTTGCTGCACGCAGTTATTCTAGCAGTAAATGCAAAACATGGAAGAAGCACCAAGAAATACTAAGCCAGCAAGGAGCGGAGAAGTAGGTGTTCTAAGGCGAATATCCCAGTCGGCTGCATCCGCGAAAACATAAAGCAAACCTCCTCCTTTTCCTTTCGCACACACGAAAAAAAGAGCAAGGTGTCCTGTACGAGCCCGAGAAACGCTCGTTAAGATGAAAGACAAAAGAACGAACAAAACTACAAGCAAGGGATAAACACTGAACCTTCCCTTGTAACCCCAATGAGATAAAAGTAACGGATACAGCTGTGCTTTCACTCCAGTGAAGAAAATGCTCACTGGAGCTTGAGGAAGAAACAAGGACAAATAATTCAGATGTAGAGGGTAGGAATGGTGTGCGATATTTGGAGGAACCTAGGTGCTCAGAAAAAAAAACGGAAAGGGAATAAAATTTCAAAGGTGAGAGAAGCAAAAGGTGAAAATAAAAAAAATGAGGCGGAACCGCGAAGCCCGGCAGCGAGAACATTTCATTCCAAGTGCGCCCGTGCGGAACGCCTCTCGAGTAGTCGGTGAGAAAAATGACGTTACGGAAACAGAGCCGCGGAATATGGGTTTTCCGCGGGCATGCCGTAAAGCGCGGCCGGTGTGCTGCCGACTAGCTTCCTCTTCGCCGGCCCTAGTTGAAGCCCTGTCATCTAGGCTGTCTCGCTTTTCTCGTTTGCTTTCTTCCAGTTTTCTCGGTTTGCCCTCCGTTACGATTGTAGCTGGGCGAATTATAAGTTAGACCGAGAACTTTTCGATGGAAGAGCGTATGTGGGAGTGGCACAAACTGGCGGATATTAAAACTTGTTTTGTTGGCAAAAGGCACGAAAATTACTGCCGCCCGTACTGGGCACCAAAGTGATTGTTGCTGATACATGCAAGGAGAGAAGGCATGGTAGCGCAAATTTCATGAGAGGTAATTACTTCCCCCTATCGGCTTTCGTTTTATTCGCAGACATAAATACACTGTGCCCCCCGGTCTCCTGGCATCTGTTTTTGTGTAGTTTTCTGTAGAGTGAGATGCGGAGAAATGTTCGGTAAATATGAGGAAGGAAGGAAAGCCACATAAGAAACAATAAAAAGGCTTCGTGGAAATATTCGGTGGCCCGAGGAGGACGGGACGCTGTGATGGTAGGCCCAAACTTTTTTTTATTAATGCTGGTCCAGCCATTGTAAGTTTCATACATAGAACATAAGTACATTGTTAAAATTCTTCTGAGTTTCGCATCAGAATGTCTTACAGAGCGAAACAGCCAGAACAGGACGCTTGGTAATCATGCATTCATTAAAAGCAGTAATTCAGAAAGAAAAAGACCTTGGCTGCTGGGAATGTTCGTTTCCTGGGTACTGACGTAGATGATAAAAGCATTGAGACTGTTGGAGTGAATCGCTTCTGGGGACAATACACTCAAAAATGGCACTTCCCCCATGCACACCAGCGTGTAGTAGCGAATACTGTTTACTGGGCACTTGAAGCCCGCGCTGTCTTTGTTAACTGAGTATATGTTGCCTCACATACAACATGTTCGCATTTGTGGTGTCCAAAAAGGGCAATGCTTGCGCCCGGTAGTGCAGATATGTTTTGACAATAGATACTTTTCATAGTATGTGACGGGATCTTCAAGCCTTTCCCAAGTTGCCTCCATCGCGAGCTTTTGAGCGTCAGTCATGCAAGTTACTCTTTATTAATATTGTCGAGGGCTGTAGAAAACTCTAATGTACACGATCCGGAATGCTTGTGAGATTCTTAAGAACGTCGCTTGCGCACACAGCCGTCTTGCGTCATCACGAAGCGCTCTCCTGACTACGCTCGAACCGCACAGTAACCCCTGCCTTAACCTCGCTAATGTTATTGCACCTTGGGGAGCAATAACCTGCACTCTTCGCGTTGCGCGCATTGCGTTTCTTCGTCTTTGCGCTGTGCGAGACGAAGACATTTTTGTCTGTGTACTTTTATATTCAGAGAGAGGGGCCTCATTGTCCTGCGAACCACTTCAGTGTGCGTGCGTTTGTGTCTGTTGTGTGAGTCTCTTTTGAGCGGGCACTTCGCAACATACTTGTTCGCTGTCACGTCTGCCGGGCTCGCTGCCAAAGAAACCTCCGCAGTACTCGTTACTCCCCCTCTCCCTGTCGCGTTCGGTTACTGGGATTTTTCTTTTCCCTTTGACCAGAAGCGTTAACGTATGTGCGGGAGAAGTGGCCAGGAAGAAGGTCCTTCACTTTTTAATACCATAGCATTAGGAGGGCAACGAAGGTGAAAACTGACCGGCGTTGGCGTGCGTGTGAAGCCTCCACCTGCCAAACGTGGAAGGTGCCGAAAGTGGCCGGTGCAGAGAGGTAAATCTTCCTTTCCATTTGTAGGCGAGTGGAGGCCGAGGCCACAATAAGGGTGACTCAGCTAAAATGGATAAAATAAGAAATTACGACAGAAATCGAATACGAAAAAAATCAAAATTGGAATAGAGTAGAAATTGAACACAAGCCTAATTAGATTACAGTCGGAATTGGAAGAACTTGGGGACCTTGTTAACCACCTCCTTAAAGAAAATGCGATAGCAGTTAGGTTGCCTTCTATTGGTCCTACAATGAGTGTCTAACGCTGTTCTTGCGGTTTTCCCGCCAAAACCTTTTTGCCCTTGTACGGTTTGCATGAGTCATCACCTTCTTAAATGTTAAAGTGCAAGAGAAGTACGGGTCGCAATACTATTGCAACAAATGTAAAAGAATCTCATAGTGCACGTTTAAATTATAGCCACAGAGGAAAAATGAGGTAGCTGTTGACTGTCATTATGTCGCTTCATAAAAGGCCTATCAGACTGACGAGAGCGCCACCTAAATAACAACGGTCTAAATTTGGCCTACAAGAGCTGCTGTTTACCCGCTCACCGAGGGGGCCCCTACGAGGGCCGAAGGTCAATCGCGCTGGAGCCTCGGTTGTTTTCATCCTTCTGATCCTCGCACAGAGTCGGTCAGCGTAGCCACGAGCCGCTTTATCTACACACGAGATCACCCTCAGGCATGCTGCGCATCCGGAAATAATTGACGCGATGCGGAGCCTGCCGGCAAACCACCCATTACGCCCCTGCTTCCTTTATTCTCGCGGGAGGCTTCAATTTGAACGCGCGCACGAGCGCGCTATGGCTGCAGAGGCGGTGATGTTACGCTGCCAGCCTTCGTCGGCGGCGAGCACGGCTGTACTGGCGGTGCCGACAATGAACGGCGAGTGCCCGGATGTAGTGCCCCGCTGTATAAGATGTACTTATGTTCGCGTGCGCGCCCCTCTACTACACTATTTATTCCGAACCGGGCGAGTTGGTGAGTCCGAGAAAATGCTATACGGCGTCGGCGGAGCTGAGGCTATTGATAGCGGCAGTCAGGAGAGCAGCCCACGAAGTCCTTTGGGTGCTTCGTTGGAAAGGAGCTGTAGAGGAAACTCGCAACCGGCGTCTTGAAGCATACGCTGTTGGCCCCTCGGGAGTTCCCTGTGCTTAATGTGAGGAAGCACTGTCGCGAGTAAAAAAAATTAGCCCACTGACGTTTTCGGAGCAGAAAAAATCGCATCGCGCGGCTGGCGCGGCGCCGTGATTTGTGAACATACCCGTCACTTTTGTTATGGACGTGTTCGTGACCGCAGTGCCGAGAGTTACTGTCTGCCGCTCTGGTCGTATGTCACTAGTGTCATCTTTTTTTGACTAGCGTCTGTACTGGCTTATCACGCTGGTTAACGCATTTGGGTCGAATGAAACGCTTTAATGACAGGGACAGTAGGTAGTCGCTTTATTTATAAGTAGCCTGTCAATATTGAGGGGCATTGTTGTACCGCCAGTTCACGTTAATGGAGTCTGGGGAGCATGAATTGACGACGACAGCCTACCGTGAAGCCATTAGCGCTTGCGCGCTCGATCCAAATCAGACGTCACGCCGGCGCCAATTTCCTACTCTTTAAGCCACTTGTCCACGGTTTTGCGTACATTTTATCTTTCAAGAAGTTCCTTCCGTGACTTTTTAATTGTTACCGCATTATTAGGACGTCGTGAGCTCAATATTTCAACAAGCAACGCTGATAGCTGGTTTATTCTCCGCTTCCGAACTAATTATAAAAAGCAGTCATTGAAACATAATCTCCCCTCACTGCTAAATAGAAAAAAATTTCACTCAAAGCCCACTTTAAGCCAGTTGGGGAAGCAATTTCTGAACACTTGAGAAATATAATCTCACGAACAATACTCCGAATATTAGTCCTATGGAAAATATCTGCTGAAGCGATTGTGCCATTCGTATCACATAACAGTTAAGCTTGATTGTTGTTACTAATTGCTTTTTCTTACTTACACATGTGCTGTGCTTCCATGTATACGTACTGCTTTTAGAAAATATAGCTCACTATCAACTCGCATTTCAAGTTGTAGCTGCTATTCTGCATCTGTAATCTGTTACGGTGTACGTTTCGTGGTGCGACGAATGTTGATTAGGCTGTTCGAACACTAGTGTTTTATCAAGATAAATTGTTTTACATTGCATATCGTGAAGTGTGGGCGCTTGTCTAAACGCATGTGAGAACGCATCAGTTTTGTTGCTCTATTTATTCTTTAGTGCTTGTATATTCACCACGCCCTACTCTGTAATAGCCACAAGGACCTTGTCAAGTTGTCTCGAACAGCTCTTAGCCCAGGTGCTCCTACCAGCATATATCTGGTGAAATAAAGCAATCTGAATTGATTTAATTTCATAACGCGGTCGGATTCCGCTGTGTTAAGGCGCTGGAGCTGCGTTTCAGCTTTCGTGAGTAGGTTTCTGTCTCGATAAACAAAGGCGAATACGCGCAATCCTCTCACGCGCAATCTTCGCGAACACTTTCTCAGTAAAAGAAAACATCTGGGCTCGGCCCAGCAGGCAAATAAAAAATTGTGATATTCTCTTGATGAACATCTTGATGAACATCAAGGCCACCCTGTATACGCAATGCCTTATGACCTCGACTGTACCAGAAGCTTGGAAGAATGCAAACATTATCTTAATTCATAAGAAGGGAGACACCAAGGACTTGAAAAATTACAGGCCGATCAGCTTACTATCCGTTGCCTACAAAGTATTTACTAAGGTAATCGCTAATAGAGTGAGGGCAACGTTAGACTTTAATCAACCAAATGATCAGGCAGGCTTTCGTAAAGGATATTCTACAATAGATCATATTCACACTATCAATCAGGTGATAGAGAAATGCGCAGAATATAACCAACCTCTATATATAGCTTTCATTGATTACGAGAAAGCATTCGACTCAGTGGAAACCTCAGCAGTCATACAGGCATTGCGTAATCAGGGGGTAGAAGAGCCTTATGTCAAAATACTGGAAGATATATATAGCAACTGCACAGCTACTATAGTCCTCCATAAAGTCAGCAATAAAATTCCAATAAGGAAGGGCGTCAGGCAAGGAGACACGATCTCGCCAATGCTGTTCACCGCATGTTTGCAGGAGGTATTTCGAGGCCTGAATTGGGAAGAGTTGGGAATAAGAATAAATGGAGAATACCTAAATAATCTGAGATTTGCTGATGACATTGCCTTGCTGAGTCACTCAGGAGGTGAACTGCAAATCATGATCAACGAGTTAGACAGGCAGAGCAGATCGATGGGTCTAAAAATTAACATGCAGAAAACCAAGGTAATGTTCAACAGCCTAGCAAGGGAACAACAGTTCACAATTGGCAGCGAGAGCCTAGAAATGGTGCCGGAATACGTCTACTTAGGGCAGGTAGTGACAGCTGATCCGGATCATGAGAGGGAGATAACTAGAAGGATAAGAATGGGGTGGAGCGCATATGGCAAATTCTCGCAGATCATGAGTGGCAGTTTACCAATTTCCCTCAAGAGGAAAGTGTACAACAGCATAATCTTACCGGTACTCACCTACGGGGCAGAAACATGGAGGCTAACGAAAAGAGTTCAGCTTAAGTTAAGGACAACGCAGCGAGCCATGGAAAGAAAAATGATAGGTGTAACGTTAAGAGATCGGAAGCGGGCAGAGTGGGTGAGGGAACAAACACGGGTTAATGACATCCTAGTCGAAATCAAGAGAAAGAAATGGGCTTGGGCAGGGCATGTAATGCGAAGGCAAGATAACCGCTGGTCTTTAAGGGTAACGGAGTGGGTTCCAAGAGAAAGTAAGCGTAGCAGGGGGCGGCAGAAGGTTAGATGGGCGGATGAGATTAAGAAGTTTGCAGGCAAAGGGTGGATGCAGCTGGCAAAGGATAGGGTTAATTGGAGAGACATGGGAGAGGCCTTTGCCCTGCAGTGGGTGTAGTAGGGCTGATGATGATGATGATGATGATGATGATGATGATATTCTCTTGAAACCATATGAATTCCTTCTGGGGCGCAAGCATTTCTTCTGATAAAGCACGACTGCTTCCGTTGTAGCAAAGTGGCTGATTTTACAATGCGGTTCTTACAACAAGAATTGGTGCCATTATGACAGTACATGTACCGAAATACTGCAAAAATTTTCATTGCCCCAACTAGGACTTAAGTATCGTCTGTTTTATATGATTAGGTGCGGCTCATTATTCTGGTCTCTAATTCTGCGAACCTAGCGAATAATGTTAGCACGAGGTGATCTCTCCTTTCTTTTTAAATTCCAACACAATGAATTAAGAAGCTGCGTAATGCACGAAGGAGCCGCTTACAGCGAGCAGAGAGAAGCAAGATCGCATTGAGTGACGTGTGAAAATTGTACTGATTTTGAACAATGACGCAAAGAATCTGCACACATTTTTCTTGCTTATCTGCCAATGGCAGTATGTACGGTAGCGCGCTTTGTGTCGTTGCGAATAACAGGGTGCTGTCAGCCAATTTTTATACTTCGAACGTTCCTCTTTGCTCATATAAGTATGATCTACGCACAGTTTGCCCCTAATACATAGGACAAAATGTAAAACTAAAATCGTAACACGATCCATGGGCACGACTCAGCAAAGCGTAAGAAAATCACAAACACCGCAAGACAAGCGACAGTATGCTGACAACTGCTCGGCACAGTGAAATCGGATCTCCCCATGCGCCTCTCCCTTTGTCTCGCCGCGCTGCTGCGCGTCGCTAACTTGCTCGCGTCTCGTATTTATCGCATAATTAATGAGTACACGCGATGGGGAGACAAAGCATTTTACTGATTGCCTCGCAGTCTGCTTGTAGAAACACATGTTCAGCATAGAGCAGGATGCAGTGCACTGGTTTTGTATTTCCCTTTCACAATGTTTCTCCTTATTCTCTCAAGTTTCCTACTCGGTGTAGTGTAGCCATTGTTCACCGGTGTTCTTTGATGTTCCGAGCCGCCGGCGCTTTGTTCCGACACAATAAAGAAGCCAGGCCGCTAGTCAGTTATGTCAATCTAATTTGTTAACATTGTATCCCCATTCTTCTTGTTCTCTTCATCCATCGTTAGAGAATGGTTCCTCTATAAGAAGCTGCGAGGCCTTAAGAAAACAACGAAGGTAACTGCATTCTAATTATGTTATTTATTAAATATCGATTCTATGCCTCTTTCTATGTGTCTTGATGTTTCGCCGGCATCAAAAGACGCACTTATTGCATGAAAATTCTGACTAAAATTTTCCACCTACACAATAATCCCTCGTGACGTCTAAATCCAAAAGGATTCTGTGATCACTTGTTTCGAAATGAATGACAGTGTAGCATTGCCTCTGGGATCTGCAGTGACACTTGCTTACCGCAGTTTATCTACGAAGTTGAGCGGTGATGACGACGCTGTATTTCAGTCTCGCTTATAAAAAAACTCCGTTTTCAGTGAAAGTTATGTGATTGTCGTTAGGACGCGGTAATCTACCAATCCAGGCCAACTTAATAATTATAATAATAATAATAATAATAATAATAATAATAATAATAATAATAATAATAATAATAATAATAATAATAATAATTGGTTTTGGGGGAAAGGAAATGGCGCAGTATCTGTCTCATATATCGTTGGACACCTGAACCGCGCCGTAAGGGAAGGGACAAGGGAGGGAGTGAAAGAAGAAGGGAAGAAGGAGGTGCCGTAGTGGAGGGCTCCGGAATAATTTCGACCACCTGTGGATCTTTAACGTGCACTGACATCGCACAGCACACGGGCGCCTTAGCGTTTTTCCTCCATAAAAACGCAGCCGCCGCGGTCTGGTTCGAACCCGGGAACTCCGGATCAGTAGTCGAGCGCTCTAACCACTGAGCCACCGCGGCGGGCAGGCCAACTTAAGGCCAACTTCAAAGCTACTATGAAAGCATTTTTACCCAATCAGGCTGACGCTCGTCGTGCGAAGTTATTCCGTACAGTTTCATAAATTCATCAATTTGTTCTCTTCTCTATTGAGGCCGGCGCAGCTGAGAAGTTATCACCAAAGATCGCATCGAAGTCGTGATGCCGCGCACCTCTTCATACGACGCTGCAGCCATTTGGCTCTCGAAAGGCGGGCTTCTCCGCAGAGCCGCGTAGGTGGTCAGAGAAGCCCTCTTATCGAGCCTGTCAGCGAAGGAATGGAAAGTGAATGTAGGCTGCGCCCCGTGAGGACGCTTCCACTTTCGCGAGCGGCTGCTGGCCGCGCTCTATGAAAAAGAAAAGGCGAATTGGGGGGACGCCGAGGCCGGCGATCAGTCGCTTACAAATCAGGGACAATAACGGAAACTGCCGGGAAGAGAGACGTCGTGTGAATGAGTAACGGTGAGACGGCAGTAAATGACTCGCTGCCTGGTCACTCCATTATCCGCTGTGACACGACGGACGACGATGCGGGGAGAGGGGAGCGGGAGAGGAGGAGGGAAGGGAGCCATCCCTGCTACTCTTCCGCGCGCAGAGCCTGGCGTCACAGCGGGGCTAGAATAAAGTGATGAGAAGAGAAATAAGGCAGAAACCGCGGAGGATAAGGCATATATATCCCGGAGGCGGGGCCATTACTCTGCACCGCTCTGCGCGGGTCTGGGTGCGCCCCGGTTCACCGTGATAGCCGGAAGACGAGCATCGTCTTCCCGAGCCGACAACGCCAGAAAGCCGGCGGGCGGGTTTCTTTCTCTTATCGCGTTTGCGGTTCGAGCGGCCATTTGCGCGAGATCTATCAAGCCGGAGCGTTGCACGCGAACGGCGAATGACCAGCGGTCATCGACGGTGATGGAAGAGAGGACTCGATCATAAATGGGCGCGCCTGACGCGGTCCCGTAATGAAGGTATCGTTTCATGCGTGCTTCCAGGGGCTGCCCGGAAAAAAAAAAAGGCTTTCTAGTGGTAGGAGACATTAGGGCTTGCCTACTGTGACGCATGCGGAAAAAGTGTTCGCTTCAGAGAGAACATAACAATTTCCTTATCGATAATATAGACCCAAGTCCCCATCTTTCTTAGATGCCGAACAGAGTACGACATTCGCCGCAAACTTGTAGAGATGAAGTGTGTTGAAGTGACCTTATCTATCACCTGACTGACACTGAGCGATTGACTCCTCAGTTCACAGCTTCTGGGCGTCCGTCCGAAGACTCTGCTCGTGAACGTTCTAGGCATCACGTGAGATTTATTGGGCCTCACATCGTCCAGTGATCGATGTCGCTGACAACACCAGTCAGCGTGAGCAGCAATTCAGGGATGTACCGTGTGCGGTTTACAACCATGACAATACGCAACATTTCAGTCCAACTACTTCAGATCTCACTCCATCTTCAGCTTAATGCCGTCCAAGACGCCTTAATCTGACAAATACAGGGAATGCATGCTGGTTGCATAATTTCTGGAAACATTACAGAGCCCCTGTGTCTCTCGGCACAGCTGCCGAGTTTTCGTTTATCGTATTCAGCCAACTGATGACTTTGCATTTCAGCCAAGCATTGTTACGGTTTCTAAAATACTTTGAAGAGGCTACCTCCCATGAGACTGAAGTTCTGTTTAGGTGTGACTTGTTATGCGCTGCTGACGAGCACAGTCAATTCCTGCCAGATTGAAAAGTGAACCTGAAAAAAATTCGGGCTTCAAGAACGCACACAGTTAATAAGGGAGCGTCAGAAACCTGAATTATAAAGCAGCTGCCTCAGTGCACGGTCAGCGTGATGCGGCCCAGGCTCGCGAGCATGTCAGTGTGCAGCATTTCTTCGTGTCAACACGTCTGACTGTATTTGCCTTTGCACCTGTTCTTGCGCGTCTGTCCGAGCGTGTTCGTCATACTGTATTGGTGTGCGACTACGATCCCGTTATCATTAGAAAAGCCTGTTTACAGCTTTAACGGCTGCTTCAATATGAAACCTCAACTTACTACTACTATTTCTATTGTAGTTAGGATTGTTATCACGAGTGCTACTATTACAGCTACTACTACTTCAATAAAGATCCGTTTGCAACTAACCATTTGTCCCCTTGGTCTAATCTTCGGAACGTACATTTTGCGTTAGTTTTTAAAGGCCACCACAGTTACTATTTTAACATAAAACACTTTATATTTTTTCATGTGCAAGCCACATAAAACATTTTAACCACTCGCAAGGAGCAGTTGAAAAAAATGAAAAAAGCACGCAGAGCGACAGGTGAAAGGAACTATTGGTACGAGAAAATCATGACTGCGAGAATCCCATTCACTCAGACCGCTCGCACCACAAGCCGCTCATCTGACAAACCGGGAAATGTGGGGAGCAGCTAGAACTTGCACGCCACCCGAAACCGCAGACAGCAGTCGAGGAAAAAAAGGGGTAGCGGGGACTCGGACGGGGAAACACACGGGAGGAAAAAAAGGCGCTGACCACGCGAAATGATAATTAGCCCAATTAATTGGCCCTTCGAACTGGGGCGCTCGCGCCAATGAGACTCAATTCTTCCACGCCGGGATTGAGTGTCATGCATTATTCATCGAACAAATCTCCCTGCAGCTCCTGTGGCGTGCAAAGGAACGTTCAAACAAGACACGCAAATCCTATTAAGGGGAGCTATAGGAAGAGGCCAAAACAGAAGGCGCAGAGCCCAGCTTTGGTCGGCTTTCGTCAGCTGCTTGTGGTTTCTTCGTGTTAATGTTTTCTGCGGGAAAGTTCTTGATTTGGCAAAGTGCTTTCTTCTTTGGCGGACTGCACGCCGCCTGAAGCCACATGTAGCTTCGCTGTTTATTTGCTTTGCTGTCCCGCGAGGTACCACGTCGCTGACGCAGTAAGAACCGCAAATACTGCTGACAGCTTCTGACGTGCCAGCCATTACTAAAGAGCTTACAGAGAAGAGGCAGAGGAACCACTCCGAGGAGGCACAAAAACTGCGAACTCAAACTAGTTAGGAAGGTACAGCAACGAAAAAAAACAATCTTACGCCCGCACGAGCACATACATACATACATACATACATACATACATACATACATACATACATACATACATACATACATACATACATACATACATACATACATACATACATACATACGTACATACATAGATACATACATACATACATACATACATACATACATACATACATACATACATACATACATACATACATACATACATACATGCATACATACATACATACATACATGCATGCATGCGTACGTACGTACGTACATACATACATACATACATACATACATACATACATACATACATACATACATACATACATACATACACACACACACACGCACGCACGCACGCACGCACGCACACACACACACACACACACACACACACACACACACACACACACACACACACACACACACACACACACACACATACATACATACATACATACATACATACATACATACATACATACATACATACATACATACACCACACACACACACACACACATACATACATACATACATACATACATACATACATACATACATACATACATACATACATACATACATACATACATACATACATACATACATACATACATACATACATACATACATACATACATACATACATACATACACACACACACACACACACACATACACACACACACACACATGCATACATGCATACATACATACATACATACATACATACATACATACATACATACATACATACATACATACATACATACATACATACATACATACATACATACATACATACATACATACATACATACATACATACGTACGTACGTACGTACGTTACAAGGCAGGGCAAATTTACAGGCCTGTACCAGAGCTGCACAAGTGAACTATTCTGAACTTCCGACTCGTTGGACATTTAGAAAATTTATATGCATTCGGAAAGAATGCCAGATCTCAACTTGGAGTTAATAAGAGTTTTACGCTGCAACACAGTGAAGGCAACGATCTCACCGTTAGGCGCGCGGCAAGATCTCCACTGCGCAGCAAGATTTGCACTCACCTGCAACGAAAAAATAAGTATTTATGAGACAGGAAAGTGTTAACTCCTTGTTAAGTTAATTTCTTTTTAACTTTAAAATTTTCAGCCACAGCCTAGGACGAAAAACTAACAAGTTCATCCCAACTGTATTGTATTGGCATCTCCCCTCCCTACTTCACGTGGATGTGTTCAAGCCCAAAATGTCCACAGAATCACTCAGCAGTGCGCTCATGTCGCACACAATACGGCTCTCTATAAGGCAGCTAGGTAGTAATATCAATATAATGCACGCTACTGCGCTGGGACACAATACGACAACGATACCAACTTTGCCCATTAGGATGCGCTCCATGATGCTATCGGTGTACCAGTCACCGTCGGGATAGGTAACAGCATTGCCCCGCCAGTTATTGCGGACACTGTGGTAAACAAGGTGGCCATCTTGTACGTTTTTTCTTCAATCACCTCAATGTGGCATTCAGGGCATGCAAGCGAATTATTACAGTTTCAAGTTGTGACAGTCAACAACAGGTATGTACTCAGGATAAACGCACTACTTAAAGCTTTGAAGCTTCGAGCATTAAGAATGAATGAACAGCTATGGTTGAGATTATTGTGCCTGCTCCCTAACAGACAATATATTTACTGTCTGTCTACAAAAAAAAGCCAAAGAAATTGGTAAATTTCGACATTGAAGTCGCTGCAGCGTAGAAAATGGCTAAAGCTTTTTTTATCAGTATCTGAGCGCCGTCATGCGCGTTTGGGGCAAGGGCACAGCAAACATCAAAAAATAAACTCGGAATTTTTTGAGAGAGTTAGCGTAGCTTCCTTCATACTGTTTTATGAAAACATTTCAGCATTGCTCAAAGCAAATTAAAAAGAAAAAAAAGATATATTCTCTGGCGACTGCTCTCTGAAGAAATTCTGTTTCTCCCACCAACGGATGAAGCTTACACGATGCGCAACGAAACTGAAAGCAGCGGCACGTATTTAAAAAATAAAAAATAATAACGCTTCTCTGACTCGACGCGAAGCGACATGAGAGTCATGGCAGAGTGGCGTACGTGATGCCCCTTAGTCCGGACTCGTCTTGGCTCGGATACTGCTGCTACCCAAAATTAGAAAATGATTGCGGTGAGAATAACCGACCGAAATCCTATTGTGACGTTGTTTTTGTAGCGCACTCTAGGTTATTTTTATTTTTTGCAGATTTTGTTAATTTATTTGTGCATGGGACCAAGCAAGACACTTATTTTGGTGCAATCAACTAAGTGTTATGCAACAAAGCAAACTTGAGGGTGCGATGCGCGGCAATGAACAGCTCTGGATTAATTCTAACCACCCCCGGGGCTCTTTAGCCTGCAATAAAACACAGAAATTTTTGTGTACGCGGCCACTTTTGTGCTCTGGCTCCATCTAAATGCAAGCGCTTGTGGCAGTAATCAAGCCCACGACCTCCGGATCAGCAGCCGAACGCCGTCAGCCTCCATGGCTGGTACCTATTCTGGTGTCACGGAGATGGTTGTCTGGTCCTCGTTTGCGCAATTTTTTCAAAATTATTGTGGCATTCACAATTGCCCTAACAGAATAGTAGAGAAAGAAGACATTATTTTGTTTAGAAGTATAAATCATCTTAGCACAACTAAGTAAAATCGGCTGATCTAGCTCATTTGATTTTGATCACTTGATTTTGATTACTAGGGTCATTGAATTGAAAGTGTGCTCAAATATACAGCAGTGTGTAAGCACAGGTTTAGCTGAAAGACCCGCCCTTCCCCCAAGTTCGGCCCCGTGGCAAGAAAGGCAGAAGCTCTTTGATGAATGACAAAGAATTGAGCCGGCGTTGAAACAGAGCTGACTGCTACTCCGCGATGGGGAGGGTTGTAGGAGTGAAAAGCGCAGAGTACTGTGAAAGAAATGATCGAGTAAAATGAATAAAACTATGCGGTCATTGAATTCAGGTGAATATACTAGAGAAGACAATACAGTAATTTTTTAAGCGTGGCCCCTGGATCTATGTCATGCATCCGCTACAGCAAACGGGTCAAAATCTCCTTTTGATCACTCAAGGGCCGCTCCCGTGTTATGGCCGCGAAGGACAATGGATGTGGTGCAGCAATAAAACTGCAAACGACGGGCGGGAGTCTTCGAAATCGATCTTTCTTCTCACATGACGACACCGCGTGCAATAACATTGGCAGTGGCAGTACAACGTATCTTCTATTGGATGTCCACTGGGAGGGTTCCACAAACAGAACAGTACAAAAAGAAACCTGGGGGTGTTCAATTGCCGCAGGCCGCGCTGCGACAGGCAGTTGGGCGACAAGTCGTAACGACCTTTCTTCCCCTTTTCCTGCGAACAAACGCCGATAGTCCCAGGCCAGCACGGAATAAGTAGAATTGAGCTGCCGACGGGAACTGGGACTCGCATAAAACAGAGCTTGTCCGCAGCGAAACGACCCGAAGGCAGCAAACGAGATATCGCGTGACGAACGACGTTCCGCGCCAGACCCTCTGTTCTCCATTCGAAGAGTCCAGGCGACGGTCTCTAGGGACACATAGGGACTAGAAACACAGCCGACGTGCGACAACAGCGCCTAAAGCCCAGCGTGGTCAAGGCGCACATTCTCTAGAGGCATTAGACGCCTTCGCGGTGCTCGGACTACTGGGCGAAAAAGACAAACCTAAAGAAACCGTACGTGCAGATTGGGTCCTCCCAAAACAACCCGTAAACAGCGCGGCAGACGTAGAAAGCAGAGGAGTGGGGAGCAGCGAAGGGCCCCAAGGAACAGCCACCCCACACTTCACGGATCGACAGCAACGCTGGGAGGCGGGTGCAACAACAGGCCAGCCGCGACTTCCCACTGGGCGCAGCGAGCCAGCGAGGTGTGCCAAGATGCCAAAACAAAGCCAAAGCCGGAGAAAGAAGAATGTGGCGTCACAAGTGGCTCTGCCGCTGGGCACGAGGGCGGAACTGAGTGTGCTCCGGTGTGTCCCCCCCCCCCTTCCATCTCCTCCCCCGCATCCTCTGCGAGGGACGACGTGGCATCCAGGGCCACCGCGGAATTCAATTTTAAACAGGAAACGGCACCGTTTTGTTTCCCGGGGGTCGTGGTCGTCGGTGGGACGTAAGAAACGTACGCTATATACGCTAGGCTGCTGCGCGGCCATCCAAGACGTGTGGGTCGAGCGCCCCGGCTTCTCTGCAAGCCCGCTTCACGCCTACCGATTTGCTCCACTGACTTTTTTTTTCATCCCTTTCTTCTTCTTCACCCCTTCCCTTTTTTTCGATTTCTCCCTCGACTCTTGGGAAATCTAGTAGCTCTGGGTGCGAAACTCGTTAAAAAAAGGTCGCCCGCGGTTCAGTGCGCGTGCATGCCCGCCTCTTCACGCGTGCCTGCGTTCGCCAAGAGTTCCCGCCTTTCATTGCTGTAACCACCTCCCCCCCATACCCCTGTCATCCCTATTCCCTTTCTTCGCTTTCCCTTAGCCCCTACAAAAGATCGAAAACAAGGCCCCTATTCTTTTCTTCCGAGTAACTTTCAAGAAGAGGCTAGTACAACATTCTGCCGCAAGCAGACCCAGAATTGCACTTCCAATTTTCCTCTTCTGTTTTAGACCTCCACACTCCCTAACTCTCTACGAGCCCGTCCGACGAAATCCCTAGGAGCCCAGAAATCGCAAGTTGTACTTCGCGAACAGGGCATATACGATGGAAGAATGAACTTCGCGTAAACAAAGCCATCCCGAACTCTGAGACTCTCTTGGCGCATGGGATGACGGGGAGTCACAATCCCTGCGACAACGGCCGCGGAAGACAATAGGGATTCAAATTTCTTAGTTTGTAGCGGCGAGAGAGAAGGCAGGCTCCGCGGTGCGACAATGGGGAGTCAACAAGGCGACAATGAAAGGTGCTTGATGAAGCGCCGCCTGCTTGCGTCTCCGGTGGGATGAGTGTTCCATTGTTTAAAAAAAACGTGGCTCAATGCGAAAGTTTGTCCTTGTGCAAACGGAGCATTAGAAGCTTTTTGGCGCTATTGTTCGGGGAGTCCCTGATTCCCTGAACCAATCAGCTATTCACGAAAGTACTTTGTCGAAACGAAGAAAGAGAAAGAAAGAGGTGCCGGAAGTTTTGAGACTGTAGAGAAAGTTTATAACCAGTGCGAAGCTATCGATCGCTTGTCTTACTTACTGTTCTACGAATCTTAGTTCATGGGTAGCATCTTGTGACCGGTTATTAAAGAAAAGCTGCCAATCAGAGCCATGGAAAACTCGCTGTATAAACTAAACATTCCTTCTGTAATTTGCTGTAGATCCCTCACAATCAGTCGGCCCAGAGGAACAACTTGGCTGAGACAATATTGCGACGAAAGATGGCTGTTTTCGCGCTAGAGTGCGTGGCGCTCTCAAGAAGAAACGGAGTTTTCCGCCCTACTAATTGCAAAGGATCAAAAGCTCTGTACTGCAAGAAGGCAACGCGAGGCATAACTTGTGCAGTCACGGGTAGCTGCCTTGAACGTGACCAACGCAAGCATTTATCCTGCCCATCAGCCGAAAAAAACCAAGACAGTTTTGTTTGTGCTCAGTGTTCACGGTTCAGTCGCTCTCAAAAGAGCCAGAAGAAAAAGGCGTGAATCTACCGTTGTACACGGTGATCACAATATTAAAAGCCGAAGCGAAAATTGCGACTTCCTCATCACCTCATCCCCTGAATAAAAAGAAAGAAGCTGGCCTAACATAACTCAAGATCTCCTAGACAATAGTTTCGTGTTTTTATTAGTGACATGTGTTCTTTGCGTGGGAATTCTTTGAAAAAGCGATGCCGCTTTTGTTGCGCTCTTAGCCAGGTTAATGATGCATTTAACATTACAGCTCGATGTACGTGCAGGGTTTTCGTTGATATATTTAGAGTATAATTGTAATGTCATTCTGTTTTGGCCACCGCAAGATCGTATGCATGATAAGCCACAGCTCACACTGTGGCCTTTGTCGGTGCTTTGGCTCACGAGCTTATTAAGGCGGTTGGTAAAGCAACAATAAATTAGCTCTCTACGTATGTGGGACCTGTTGGCCCGGTAACACGCCAACTATATTGAAACGCCATCGGGTGAGCTTTTTTTCCTATGAGAACGGCACCATCTAATATCCGATTTTCCTGTCTGAGTGTTATTTTTTTAACAATTTTAGAAAACTCAACGCTTATTTCGTCCTCTGCGCTTCGTCGTCACTGCCTACAACCTCCGAAACGGTTTCTAAGCCGCGCAAACTTTTGATGAAAACAGCAGTTCATGCTAAATTGAAGCATCGATGGGGGCCCAACAAAAAAGAAAAGCCTGTCGATGCATAGCTTCTTAATGCAGCGAGACAAACATGGCTTCTATTCAAATTGAAAATAGACTGTGTCTGGCATACAGCTACCTCCGCGGTAGTCATCGCGAGTAAAACACACCTCACTTTTACCTATTAGAATAAGACAAGATAACGAAGCAAGGGTGCAAATATTTTTGACAGCGCAGATACCTCCTTTTATTTTTCTCGCACTTCAATATTTCATTCTGGAGGCTTCCGCGATCGCGAACAGCAATCTTTATTTCTTACTGCAGTAATCTTAATGTCATGTTCAGACTTGCATGAGTGCTTTTCGACATTTCTTCCTGCATGGCTTGCTGCGAAATGTGAGGAACATTTTGCTAAACATCCGGCTTTAGGCGTCGCTAAGAAAAACGTCATGACCGGTCACACAAAGTCCTATGCAGTTCTCTTGTAGCAGATCAGACAGTAAATAGAGGATCTCCATCATATCGTAGAATGCTATGAATATTTATCGCCTAGCTGAGAGGGGTCGTAACTCACAGGCTCACATTACAACAATGTATCGCAACTATCAGGAAAAGTGGATATTTGTCACTGCCCAATGAGTGTTAATAGGCGTCTCGTTCGTTTTCCATCGATCGCAGCTCCCGCGATGAACAGGTAATCGAATGAGAGCTGAGAGACTCCAATCAATCCATGCGAACCGGCAGTACTTGAACCCAAGGAAAGCATAACAAATATCAAGGCGAATAGCTTGTTTTCGTTACCTGGCATAATTATCATCGGGCCGAATGACATTATCAAGAGGCAAGGAGAAGCGTCGAGAGGAAAGGGTGTCGGGGGGAATGGAGTCGTAGGAGCTAGCGAGGTCTTGCGATTTAGCGGCGAGTGAGAGGGGACAATTATGTGACTGCTCGCGTCCGGCGCACTGCATAGGAAGTGTTCGCTTCGTGCCAGGAAGGAGTGTTGCGCTGACGTCTGCTGTGGTAAATGAAAAGTTCACAAAAATGCCGCCAGGACAGCCACCGAAACGTGCCCTCACCCAAAATGATTTGGAAGAACGCCGTCGTTCACGCGCCAATAAAGCACGCCAACGCTAGTCTTGCTGGTACGTGCTTTGTATTTCAGTGATCCACGGGCATTCAAGGATAACACAGCGGAATAAGGAAACTATTCGCTTACTTTGGTAACCATCTTCGGCGGTTTCTGCATTTCTTTTTTGTTTAGAGATGGAAAGTAACTGAAGAATTATCTAGATACGAGGCACTTTTAAAGAGCAACAAAAGACAGCATGACTGACCAAGGAACCGAACTCGCGACTTACCCGTATCGAGTTCAGTGCTCTCCAAACAGGATTTTCGCACTTCTGCCTCTTTTCCACCTTCGTCCATGTTCCACGCAGCACTTATGGCATAAGAGGATGTACAGTCAAACGCGATTTTAAGGTGATCACTTCAGCCCCGCCGCGGTGGCTCAGTGGTTAGGGCGCTCGACTACTGATCCAGAGTTCCCGGGTTCGAACCCGACCGCGGCGGCTGCGTTTTTATGGAGGAAAAACGCTAAGGCGCCCGTGTGTTGTGCGATGTCAGTGCACGTTAAAGATCCCCAGGTGGTCGAAATTAATCCGGAGCCCTCCACTACGGCACCTATTTCTTCCTTTCTTCTTTCACTCCCTCCTCTATCCCTTCCCATACGGCGCGGTTCAGGTGTCCAAAGATATACGAGACAGATACTGCGCAATTTTCCTTTCCCCAAAAACCAATTATTATTATTATTAAGGTGATCACTTCAGTCTCATCATGCTCTGATTAAACAGCTCTGACAGTTTATTTCTGCAAGAACGCTGCCGCGAATATGCTTGCTTAGTTAGCCGACTTAGTATCTATCCTTTGCCGTCATCTTTGTTGCGGACTAAGTGACCGTCACGCAAGGAAAAATCCCTCGGTCGGTTTCCGGCGGAAAGATTGTGATAACCTCCAAATCAAATAGAAGGCAAAATGATTGCCTGGAACGCCCGAATGCGTGCTCTGGACCGCTCTGGGCTACGCTCGTGACATCTAATGATAACGCCTTGTTCGAGAGAGGTCGGGTGTGAGCAAGGGCGCCCAAACTGCTTTGTGCAAGCATTATCAGTGGTGTAGCGCATCAGAATACAGCTAAGACGTGCTAGCTACTAGGCTGATTAACGAATATCGACTAGTGAACTTTTCATATATTAGTATTAGTCGCCCCATCTTAAGTAATATCCGTATCAGTTTTTAGAATTTCGAAAAGGCAGTTACCCTCGGCGCTGTGGACGAACAAATTTTGGCTATTTCGTCGAGTTACGCGCACTGGAGGGCTTGCTTTGCCTGCAAACTTCTCGAAAAAACATGTCTTTTGGCGCAGCAAAACCTATCGGGACACAGCGCCGAGGGCAAATGCGTTTTCGAAATTATAAAAACTGATATGGATATTACTTACGGTGGGCTACACGCCACTCAGTAATCAAGGAGCCTAACAGTAATAGGTAATTTGTTAACCACTCAGTATTAGTTAACTAGCCTACTAGCTAGCACGTGCTCACTTTATTTTGATGCGCTGGTTAAATTCCCCGCCCTTCCTCTACCACCTTCCTCTCTCTCTCTTCACCGCTCAATGCTATGCCGAAAAAAGCGCGCTTCTAACTCAAAAATCCTATCTTTAAAAATTTCGGAACACCTTAGGTGAAACAGCCGGTATAAGAGGCGAACTGTTATCAAAATTGATTCCGCAGCCCCCATGCGTTAGGAGTAGAGAATGACTACGGACAGTCTCGAGAATAATTCACAGTCCTATTTTTCAAAGGTGCAGGTTGATACTCAACGGCTGCCGGGTGGGTGCGCAGGCACTGTGTTCTGAGGGGTGAGGAGGACCCCCCGAAGCAGAAAAGGAGCAGCAGTAGAGAAGCGGCCATCCCATCGGCGCCAGATGGCGGCTATAAAACGCGACGGAAGTTTAAAGAAAAAAAAAGAAAAAAGAAGAAACTCGAATATGCCCCGAAGATTGCAGCGCATATATTAGAGGGCGCCGTCAACGTTATCTCCCGCCAGAGTGAGTCGACTTGGCGTCGCCATCGGCTGCGCGGCTGTAGAATGCAAATGAGGACGAGCGAAAACCGGGGGGTGGCTAGGAAACATTTAAAAGAGTGAAATCGACGGAATAAGGCGGGAGACGAAAGTATTTTTTTTTCTTGCCGTCGTTTTCATCACTCGCGCAGCTTGCCGTGCTCGTTCATGAGGCCGCTTCGCTTTCCCAGTTACGTTCAGTGCAGCGTAGCCGACTGAGCTGTAAGGCTGCTTTATCTCGTGTAACACAGTGTATAACGGCGCAGTCGAACGCAGCTGCTTGGGCGGTTTCAATTCCTAGGAGTATGCCGGCTAACGGCTGAAGAACACTTCACGACCCACTGACCGAAGAGCAGTGCCCTGTAGCGCTTAACGATAGACAAACTACCGCCGCAAGTTTCACCGGCCCTGAGCGAATATTAATCATATTGAAAAACAGTCATGAAACAGAGGCAAGAAGGAATAAATCACGGGACAACTTTGCGTGTCAACATTTCTCGAGGTAATCCGCGAAATATGCAAGGAACGTGAAATGTATGCGCATTCCTGTATACGCTTTCACAAACGTTTTGCATATATCCTTAATTAAAACTTCCTTTTGCGCAGGCGGGCTTTCTGGAGTTCTTTCCTTCACCTCTTCGTTCTTTCGTGGTTTTATGCAATAAATACATACCACTCACCTCAACTTGCTAGCTTTAAGAGTTATACTCGCTCGAATGAAGGCATGACTTGACAGGAAGCCTTTACAAATCCTGGAACACCAAGTGCGCATTCGCTACTGCCATAGTAAGTTTGCAGCATCTGAAAGTAACTAGAATAGGTAATTAGTAGAAGATTACATAGTGCAGTGATTAAAGCACCAGAAATACTACACTTCCAAAATATAAAGCTACTCCCAAAAGTTGGATTTTTCATTCCCTTCATAGCATAGCGCGTGTGTTCGTGAGAATGTGTTTCTCAAGCGGTGTTCGCAAAATAAAGACCAGTGCGCCAAAAAATTAGTGCCATCACTTCGAGATAATTAAGCAATACCCAACAAATCTGGACAAAGCATTTTTGAGCGGGAAACTTTTTATGAACGCAACTTGTGCACATAATATAAGATTTCAATATAACTGTCAATATGTCCGCAGATCATCCGACGGCAGTCTTGAATTTTTTTGTATTAACATTTTTTCTATCATCAGAAGCGTTCCTATTTGGTTTTCTATGGGAGTCTTAAGTGTTCGGTGCGATCCATGGAAACAATTTATAAGAAATATTTTGCTACATATCAGAAGAACGAACCATTACCTTCAATATTTCCGTAAAATCATGCTAAAATTTTCCAATTTTCGAAATTTTTGTTCCAAATTGTTGCGCATGGCTAACTTTGTAAACAGGATCGAGCTCTAGGCTATTGCGAGTTTATTCATTATGGTCCAGATGAAACAATTTGGCTTAAATTTCAATCATTCTTAGGCTTAGTTAAAACTTCCCACCGGCAATAGTTCGCAAATGAAAATGAGATCTCTACTGCGCCAAAAAATCAATGTGCCACGAAGTCACGTCCTCTCCAGGACGCTGCATGTGACCCAGTCGGATAGCCGGAGTCTTTTGAAGCGCGGATTGTGTCACGTTTCATTTCCTTTTTTTTTTCATTTCCTCATCCTCATTCGCGCCGTTCTCATTTTTCAATATCTTTTCGAGAACCTCCTTCAGCCGTCCCAGTTCCTGAGGCCCTTGTTTGTCCTTTGTTGTCGGTGGCCGGAGAGACATCCAGTTTCATCTTTTTGCTTCGGTCTTCATCATTTCCCTTCCTTTCTTCCCTAATGGCTCTGCCATAAATTAAAATGTCCGTCGAGACGCCGCACAGTCGACCCGCCACTCCCAACTTGCTTTGCTCTTATCGTGCCTGAGAGTCGCCTGTCTTATGCTGCTGTCGAGCTGGCGCCCCGGCAAGGACGTGCCCGGGGAACGCAAGTCCGCACAACTGGCACTTTTCGAGCCGTCGTCCAGAAAGGCTGGCATCTTTTTTTTTCCTTACCAGCTAACTATGAACACTTAAAGTGCTTAACATCCCGTAATTAACACGTTATTCAGAACCACGGGGTTATTTTTCGCCACTTCATCGACCGTAGCGCCGCTTTCATCCTTTCCCTCAAGACGTCTTGAGGATGGCGTCAAAAGCAACTCCTCTCTCGCTGCCTATTTTCCCGCCAAAACAAGGATGAATGACCCTCGCCCCCATTCTTCCTCTACCTCGTCGTCTCGGTGCCTTCCGCTCTGCTGAAGTTTTGCAGGTCTTGATCACGGATGTGGGTGCCAGGAAAGCAGGATGCGCATTTGATGATCACCCGGTGATGATCATCCAGAACGGAATGGACGCGTCATCAGCGGGCTGCTTTGATTCAGTGCACATTACAGCAGTATGACGACCGCCACACTGAGCCAGCTGCGTTCAGTTATGACGCACAGATTATAGTCGCTGCCCCGTTTGCACAAATAAGAAGCCTAATAATGAAATGAGATCATATTCTTACTGGAGGTCACACATTCTTATGGCTGCGACACAAACTATGTTTATTCAAACAGCGCACAAGTGGACGACTCGCGTTCTGTAAAACTTCTCGGGGGCCACATACTCATCATTATAAGCCCAGATAAGTCTACTACTCGACAAACGCATCTCCTATTCATTTCCAAATGACCCTGGCAAAGAACGGCCTTAATTGGAGAGACATGGGAGAGGGGTTTGCCCTGTAGTGGGCGTAGCCAGGTTGATGATGATGATGGACATGAGCTTCGGAAATGTGACAAACTCGGATGCATCGGGTTCCAAGTAAAGGTGAAAATAAGAAGAACCGACCGAAGGAAACGGCCGCGCCAAAACCTTCGGCTTCGTGCTCACACGAGCGTATAGACAAGATTTGGGGAATGAAGCGGAGGGTGACGTACGAAACAACACAGCCAGCAAGAAAAAAAAACACTTCATGCCTACACTGTCACCTAGTAGAAGTTAAATTCTCAGCCAGCATAGCAATGTGCTTTCGCTGGTGAAGTTATGTCTGATGTACGTACAGTACGAGTGTGGGTCATCCGATAATGCCAGTGGCGTACATCGCGTGGCGTGCACTGGACGTAGTGATCTTGAAGTGCAAATAAATATAAGCTGCCGTGGCGGAGGCACGTACTCTATGATTTCCATTAGAAGAGATTTTAACATCCAGCCCAAACTAGCTCACGCAAGTCGAGAGACGCGTCAAGGAGGAAAACTGTGATTCCGTCTCGCAGTAGCCTTAATCTTTTCAAAGAATGCAATAGGATCCGCAAGAAAAGAAGGAATCAACATCAAATGGCGTGAAAACTGCATTGCTTTTCCGAGTAAACAATGGTGCGCGCTAGATGTTGGCTTCTTTCGCAGAAAGCATTATCGACCAGCGGCCAGCAACGCACAGGCTGGCTCGGCATTGTTTTCCCCAGACTTGATGCAATAAAGTTCAGGCCGACTTGATTTGATCGAAAACAAATACCCGGAGCAAGACGGAAATCAAAGCGGGGTTTGGAATATTTGTGTCTTTCTCGCTGTTTTTCAAACGAGTGCACATGAGGGAAAAAAAAAACAGTGGAACAACAACGGCAACCAGATGGATCCACCATACGGAACAACAACAAGACAAGCAGTAAAGGAGGAAGCAGTGAGCGGAAATTGACCGGAAGGAACACGGCGCAGCAGCTCTCAGTCCAGCCCAGGAGTGACATATACGAAGGCAGCAGGAACGGGCTAGATCAGAAGCGCGAAATCTAATATCGCGCCGGCATGACGTCAGCCGCGAGCCCTGATGTCCTGGGAACCACGGCGCGGTGTGGTTCGCACTGGCCAAGCAGAGAAGTGACGGAGAAAAGAATTGGGAAAATGAAGGACAGCGTAAAAAGCGCGTGAAAACTGAGACAAAGCGAAGACCGTCTGAAAAAATGACGATTGCGATTCATCCAACATAGCAAGGAGGTTTCCCGAAAGCGTATTAAAAAACAACACTTGCGAGACACGGCGAAGAAGTTTATATTCTTTGATTTAACTAACTTCTTCGCTGAGGCTTGCTGTATTGGCTTGAAAACGCCTCAACAGCTTTCGCATGTAGTATTTCTTTAGTTTAGAGGTCTGCCTCTCAGTGAGACATTGGTTTTAGTTTGTTTGTTCTGTTTTGTTTTGTTTTTTTTTTTTGCGGCAGAAAACCAGATGGCGCAAACCGAAGCTCAATTTGAGGAACACACTCCAGCGCTAGCAAAACGTAGCGTGTAGTTATACTGAAAACGTACCCTAGCCAGTTCCTGTCGGAATTACTTTTGACATCAGACTTCAAACAAGCCTGCACCACTGACTAAATGAAATTGGTAGCGAAGACTTAAAGTTATTTTTTCTATGTCACTTTGGGTTCCTCTTACGGCAGCAGTCACTAAAGTGGATTCAGCGGGAAACGAATATAACAAGTTCCAACGTGACTTGCCGTGTAGGCGATCGTGGAATGCTTTCATAACTTACAATGCCACATAAATAATATTGACTTAAGGACAAAACGAACACACACAGACGTGCTTGGAGCGACAAGCAGAGAAGCAGAAACTGCTCATCTCACCTTCAAGTGCGAACTTAGCTCACGACATATCGATGCACTTTGTGTTGCTGCCTCAGACTGCGCTTGAGTAAAAGAAACACTTTTATCTCACTGAGAAAAGGTACACGCCTCTCTGACATTTACTCTGGTGAGCAGGGAATGAATTGCGTGCGCTTAGTGCCGTGCATGAATTAGACACAAGGGCGAGAAAAGAGCTAACTGGAACGCCTTGCACCTTTCAGCGTCCCTTCGCATACGCATTCTTTGCTTCACTGAGGCTTTAGGTGTCGAACATTCTCAGACAAAAAATTTGAAAATTGAAAATTTGCCAGATTCTGTTATGAAAATATTGGAGGAATTGATCCATTCTTCTGATATGTAACAAAAATTTTTTAATGTTTGCATCGATCGCATCGAACATTTAAGACTGCCATAGAAAACCAATGGGGAACGCTTTTGACGATAGCAAGAACGTTAATAGAAAAAAGATTCAAGACTCCTATCGGGTGATCTGCGAATATATAGATTGCTATAACAGAAGCTTACATTACATGAAAAAACTGCGTTCACCAACGGTTTTCCACTCAAAAATTGTTTTGTCCAGAATTGTTGGGTATCAGTGCTATGAGTGCAGACAAACGTATCCCCACTGACACCACACACCATAAAACGGATGTGTTTGGAAGGCAAAGCACCAGGCGATATTGAATGTATATGAACAAGAAGTCGTAAAATGAATGAATGAATGAATGAATGAATGAATGAATGAATGAATGAATGAATGAATGAATGAATGAATGAATGAATGAATGAATGAATGAATGAATGAATGAATCCTTTATTGTAAGAGAGGGATGGCACGCGGCCGCTGTTGGGGAATTAGGAGGAGGGGTGGGGGTGTAGGTGCTGAGAACTTCTAGTCGGTCGTCTTGATAGCCTTCAGTGCTGCGCGTCGTAAGTCCGGGTCCTCTCTTACAGTACTGGAAGCACACCGCTCTCACTACCGTGTGTCGCGATGTAATGTTGTGCTGCGGAGCTTGATTGTAACTGATCTGCTAGGGTTGCCATGTCGTCATGGTGTGCAATTCATTTGTGTCTTTCTCGCTGGAAAGATGGGCAAGTCCATATAAGATGTAGATCTGCCCTAAAGTGTTCTCAGCAGTGGATGCATCTGTTATGCATAGGTGCATCATATCTGGCAAGAGACCACTTGTGAAGTATGTACAGGCTGTACGCTGCGTTTGCAATAAATTTGTTTAAGGAGATCTCTTGTTTCCGAGTGAGCGGTAAAATTGAAAATTGAAAATCGAAAATTATTTTTTGGGGAAAGGAAATGGCGCAGTATCTCTCATATATCGACGGACACCTTAACCGCGCCGTAAGGGAAGGGATAAAGGAGGGACTAAGAGAAGAAAGGAAGAAAGAAGTGTCGTAGTGGAGGGCTCCGGAATAATTTCCACCACCTGGGGATCTTTAACGTGCGCTGACATCGCGCAACACACGGGCGCCTTTGCGTTTCGCCTCCGTCGAAACGCTGCTGCCGCGGTCGGGTTCGAACCCGGGTACTCCGGATCAGTAGTCGAGCGCTCTAACCACTGAGCCACCGCGGCGGGTAAGAGCCCTAAGATAAAAATAAATTTTGGTGTCAAACTGCGAACCCACCTGGTAACAAATTATGCATATATTCTTCCTTCCAGTATTGTAGTGCGCTAGCACTAGATCCATCGCTGCTAGCGAAACAGTCGTCCTGACTGCGGATCAAGCCTCCACCTGCCAACTGCTGCCATGGTTGAAAGGTGAAGTGCGCTAGCACTAATTTAGTGACCAACGAAACATCTGTTTTGTGTCCTGCTGAAGCCTAATGGTGTCCTGATAAAGGAGGGAAGACCATTTTTGGAGGCATCTGCAGCCAAGTGGAAAGGTAGAAGCCGCGCCACGGCAGCTGCCGTTTATTTTGTCTGTTACACCTTCATACGAACCCAATGCGAAGGGTCCATACATACTGAGTTAGCGCACCTACGTAGCATTAAGTGTAAAAAGTAAATCGGGGGTGAACTTTTCGTCTAGTGTTTCCAATATTTCGAGTTTCTTTACAGTGACACCTGTTAAGCGCCCGTTCCTGAGTTCCGCGTATAGGAGAACGTCATTTTCTGTCGTTGTCTGTCGCAGTCGTCGGCGTAACCAGTGGATGGGTTGACATGGTAAAAACTCGGAGTGTGGTTACCGTGCAAGGAGGAAGGTGTCATGCGAGCGGAGAAGGGCGCAACCGGTGGGTGGTTACCACCTGAGCCATCCGGTGAGTGGTTTGCGTGGAAACGGGAGAGTATCGGGAAAGCGGAGGAGACCCAACAGAAGGTTAGTTACCCTGGCAGGAGGAAGGTATGGCGAAAGCGTAAGAAGGCGCAACAGGTCGGTGGTTGCCACGGAAAGTACGCGGAGGGGAGTTACCCTGGAAGGACTAGGAGGGTTACCATGGAAGGAGGCTTTATGGGGAGAGCGTGGGAGAGCATAACCAGAGGATGGTTACAACAGTAACCACCCGCAAGGTGGTTGCCGTGGAAGGATGAGGGTCTGGCGGGAGCGGAGAAATCCCCAACCGCAGGATGATTACCGTGCAACGAGGGAGGCATGGCGAGAGAATGAGAAGACACACCGGGCATGTGGTTGCCATGGGAACCAACCGGAGAATAGTTACCCTATATACGAAGGAGGGTTGCCGTGGAAGCAGGGTACGCTGAGAGAAGGAGGTTACGGCGAGAGCGTAGGGAAGGCGTACCACGGTAACCATCTGGAACGTGGTCACCGTGGAAGGAGGAGGAAGAGCATGGCCAGAGCGGAGGAATGTAGCACGGCCCATCTGCGGCAGCTGCTGCGAGACGCGCCGCCCGAGGAGAGGATCATCGACGGCACTGCGCTTCCAGAGCGGCGGAGTGGCGAGCAGACCTCGATGATAAACGACAACGTGTGGAAAACTAAACAGAGCGCCCAACAACTATACAGATGTGAGGTCGCTCTCATATTATCTGCCACAACTTATCGTCAAGTACAAATACCTTAACAGCTGTCGCTAAATCTCGCGTTAACCAGAGGTAACCATGCATTCAAAATTTCCGCAAGTTTCACGTGTCTAACGATACGCTCAGTCTTGGTCAGAATAATAGAGAAAAAACTTTGGAATCCCACCTCGCATGTCGCATTGCGTAAAAGAAAAAGGAAGTTTTGCAGCATTCATGTGCAAGCGCACCAAGAGGCATTTACTCTCAGAACTATTTAAATCTGTTGAATTCTTATAGGTCACACACGAGAGGCCTTTAATCCTCAAAGGGAGTTTCTTGTTGTTCCGTCCACGACTGTACGGGGGCCCCTGAAATAAAACGGAGCATAGGTCTGTGCAATTGTTCCTCTACTTTGCTCCAGGCTCTAATAATTCGTGTATGACAAGTATAGCACAGGTCAGCTGGATATGTGACGTGTGCCCATGCAAAATACATAAGAAACCGCCGCTATAGCGCACCGCAGTGCAAGTTTTTTACCCCCCCCCCCCCCGACTCGCGTACTTTCCTTTGCTTTGTCGGCACCTGTACATGTACCCATCTCACCTGCAGTGACATGTCAGAACTCTGACATAGCTGGGCACCATGGTAACAAAAAAAATGAAATCCCATGATTGCTATATGATGCTGCCTGTGCAGAGCCTGGCGGTAAGTTAATATTCTATTTGAGGCGAATCTTGAATACCTCATACCTCCCATACCAAATGACACTCTTGCATCTTCATTTCCTAACGTTAGTGTACAGTGTGTGCGTGTGTGCGTGCGTGCGTGTGTGTATGCGTGCGTGCGCAAACCATACTATCATCCCGCTTAAAAGTGAAGAAAAAAGTCATTCGGGTAAAGATGCCTGCCTAAATCGGCAGATAGCTCTTCAGTACTCCTCTGGCATCATAACTCGATATGAGGGATTGCAGCCCGTCATTTACATAGTGGGAAATGACAGGAAGCTCCTCTGCTAACTGGTCTCTTTGTTGTTAGGTGTGGTTATCTTTCAAATCTGCGCATAATTACTAAAACGAGGCCCCCGATTATCAGGCGCAGAGCGCGAACCGTCCAGACGGTCGGGAATGAATTAGTAATCAACGAATATTGTTTTGAAAATGAGCGCTGCTTTCGATTAGTGTGCTTTATCAGGGCTCCGCGCTTCCAAAACAGGTGCGTCCGGTCTCCAGGCAGAACAAATAATTCACATGCACGAATAAATATTTATAAGGCGGAGTGGTGCTTGCCGTAACCTTTCACATCAATTTCTCTTTTTTTTTAGTATGCAAACAAAAACTTATGGACCGTGAGGTGAGTTTATATGGGTTTAGCCTTCAGACACTCCCATCTCGGAAAATGCCCGTCGCAATATGTTTTCTCTATAGTTTACTGCTTGAGAAAATGTTTAATGGTTTTCAACTTGCTCCTTGCCTCGTTAGTGTTGGCCCTCATTAATCGGGGCAGTTAGTTCTCGCCTTGGTGTCGTTGTGGAAGTTCAAACGATCTAGTTTTCAGGTTTAGTTCTTCGCTGCAGGAACTCGTCAGGAAACTAAGCTGTCGTTCCGGGCACCGATTAATTGCCGAAATATTCGATCGTGGCGTGCTCATTCTACAGACGAACCGACATTCGTTTGGTCTGGACAGCACTGCCTCCTTCAATCCTTCCCTATAATACTTAAGTCGTTAGTTTTTAAGGCCCACGTCGCATATGTCGCATGCTCGCGTGGTCACGTGACCTGGCCGTGATGACGTCATCCATTTCTTAGGTTATTGCGTGATAGACGCGAACTCAGTACTGTTATGACGACCCCATAAACCACACAGAACTTCCCTAGTAAAGCTTATGATGCAAAATTAACATCAAAACCTTTATTAAAGCTTATATAGCTTCATTGTTTTATTCGCAGTGGAGAAAGAAGAGAATGCTTATTGGCTGGAATGCTGAAGGTGTAGGCCTGCAGGACATGCGTCCGAAATCTTGTTCCTGACTCTCCGCTTGTCAGCAAGCGGCTAAAATTAGAAAGGAAAGAAAGGTGACCGGGAAGCTGACGTTGCGAATACGAGAGAAAGGGGAAAAGCGTGGATGGAAAGGTGAGGAGGTTAGCCAGAAGAAGGTTATGGTTTTCTACCCTGTAGTGGGTAAAGCCAGAGGTCAAATTACAGTGAGCGGGCGCATCTACTGATGTTAACTTCTTCCTCTCGAGATAGGATTGCCTTCCCTTGGCATGCAGCACGTCAGAACGTTAAGTACATGGAAAGGAGAACCGCGAACACTTGCGTCGGTTCGTGCGAGTTGCGAAAGAAACTGTGTTTCAATGCGTTCGCATTACTACCATCAGTTGCTCGAAATCTGTCCTCTTGACCTTATTTATTGCCGCCACCGCCCACCTTAGCCCATCACTCACCTCCATCCTCCAGGGTCGTCCAGCCACCACCAAACAACCCAACCTCACCCGCCAGCGCCTTCCCTCACCCCCAAACACCCACCTCAACCCTAAACAGGCCCCTACCCACTATCCACCCACCTCTGCCGTCCATCCATCTTCGTCGACTAGAAGCCGCCACTTACCAACAACCAACCTACCTGCACACTAACGAAGCTCCACTTACCACCAACCCTCCACCTTCACTCTCCAGAAAGCCCTACCCACGACCCATGCAATCTACTCCACCTTCCACACGCTTCCACCCACGAGAAGCCCACGCAGCACTGCAACTAAAAGCGACGGCGAAGTACTATTCAGAGCAGAAACGGGTGGGCGATCGCTGTAGCAGCAAAATGTGCAACCAATACTACTAACGATTATTTGTAGCATCACCTCTCATTATAAGCTGTGAATTTTTTAACACGCTGTTTCAGCGATAAATTCGAGAATGTTACATTAAAAAAATACGGTTACAAATTTAGGCTCATTTTGTTTTGGCGGGACATACTCTGTGCGCAGTTCATTACTGTTCTCGGTTTTTTTTTTTTACTTTAGTAAAGCTCTTCGTTTCTTTTTTTTAGATGAGAAAGATACGAGAACGTTGCCTTAGTGCTCCAGAAATAATTGTGCTTCCCGTTTGGTGTTTTTGGCGGGCATGCATTTAGCAGGTTTTTTTTATCACATGGCATTTTTCTGTCGGAAGGTTTTACACTTTCCCTTATTCCACTCTATCCCTGATGCATACGAATTACACGAACGTAAGTCGATAAGCCAGACCAACACACTCAATTGGACTAGGAGCCCCTGAACAACAGAGCTGCTTTTCTTGACCGATAGCGATTTTCGTTTGGCCTAGCTGGTTTATTTTAATATCAATTCCGAAGGGTGCACATTGAGGAGCGGACTAAAGGCAGAACGGAAGTCCTCAAAGTACATGGCGCGAGCCCTGCTTCCAAAGCATTTCGTTTTGTTTTATTTCGGCGTAGCGCAGTAGTTCGTGTTGACAAATTGCGTCGAGAATCCGAGCAGCCTTGGGCCATGGTCAAAGACGAGATGAACATTCGGGTCGGTCTTGCTTTCCAGCCTGACGACAAAAGACTTCCAAGCGCAGCCTAAAGGGCAATAAGTAAGCGAGTGACAACAAAGGTCATCAAGCAGGCTGACTGTAAAGGTCGCTTCTTGGCCGCCATTCTCCTCCCACGCTAACGCCCCCCCCCCCTCCCCCCATGCCGGCTAAACCATAACCGAGGCTAACAAACAAAAAGCAACACACTCCATGGAATAAAAGCTGCACGCACGAAATGAACAACAAACTTGGATCGATATTCACAAAGGAGTAGCCTACGTCGCGAGAGAAGGCCTCGTACACGACTCGGACAATGAAAGGGCTCCCTAGCGCGGGCAGTTCTAAAGTCGTATTGTGCGCAAAGACGAGGCCAAGGGAGCAGAGGGTCAGTAATAAGAGGGGCAAGTGAAAAAGAAAGCCACTGGAGCAATCTGCCAAAGGCGCTGGCGAACGACTGAGGGGCAGCATCTTCCACGACATGGAGCGAAGCGGAGCTCTGCTTAAAAGAAAAAAAAAAGAATAAGCCTGGATTCCCACACACGCGTACGTCGTGGAATGGTAGAGAGAAGTTGTCCAAAAGAAGCTCCCTCAGAGCCAAAATAACGTTTCTGTCATTCCCGGACTCTCCCCTTTACCAACACACACAGAGCGTGTGTAAAGCCAGTGCAAGTATAAATAGAAAAGAAAAATCGTGGCGGCTGCACGGGCGTATAGTACAAAGGAAATGGCCGGGGCTAGACCGCTTGTGCCGCCGTTGCGGTGATGGGAAAACTCCGCCCTTTCATTGACGAGGGACGCGCTGCGCTGAGCCCTCTTTTGTCCACAATGTGCGATTCGCGACGTGGCAAAAGGATGCCATGGCGCCAGGATGCGTAAAGGAAGGAAAGAAAGAAAAAAATGAAACAGGAAAGGGTCAGTTAACTTATATAAAAATAGTCAATGAAATGGCTCCGGAAACGGGATGTTGCGAAAGCGCGCGTCTAACAAAGCGGCGTCTGCGAGCCTGAAAGTGAGGACATTCCTCTGGAAGCCACTGCGGTACCAGCGCTTCTCCGCATTGATGTAATTGCGGGACGAGCGGTGCGTTCTCCCATTACGGACATTTCTTTTTTGTTTTTTATTCTTAATCCTCTGTTTCTATTGCTTCTTTTTCAATCTTTCCGCTGGAATCTTTCAGCTCTTGCGTCCCTCGAATCAAGAGTGTGTACGCACAACGCCCCCAAGGTGCACATGGCGAACACACGGAATCGCAGCAGCTGAATAGCGCCGTCATCGAAATGATTGCGTTCCCAAAAGGAGAGGAGCCGGCCAGCCCACTCATCCCTTTCTCCGCTTTTGTTCCCTTTCCTCAGAGAGAAAATGATACAATCTCCTGCGCCCCATGCCGTTTTGAGTATAACCCGTCGTAAAGAAAGTTTACTTGCTTTTTCTGTCGTCTAAAGTCAGCTTTCGGTGACGGGTCATTTATTTTTCGCCAAACGCTCCCCGCCCGAAGTCCTCCCGCTCGAGCTCCTCCTCCGAGTTTGCCCTCAAAATTTTTGTTTTTGTTTCTTAAATTTTTGCATGCCTCAGTAGACTCCAGCTTTCCGAAATAAGTTTCTAAGAAAAGAAATCTTCACATTTTTGACCTCTATTTATCATCTTAAACCCCGAGGCTAACTCGGCACTTTTCAGCGCCTCCTAAATGAACATTTGTCCTCGGGCACGAGAATCATTAAGGACATCTTTCAAATAGCTACCATAAAGCTATCAATGGCCCGCATCGCCGTTGGCAAAAATATGGTGCAAAGCTCTACCATGCTTAGTGCGCGTGGCGCCGCATCAAAAACAAAATTGTGAAAGATTGCTGAGCTTGGTCTTGCTCATGGAAACTTGCCATGATTGTCCTTTACGAACTTGATGTCTTTACCGTGTCACGCGCGAGTTCACCACCGATTTTTGAAGGCGCAAACTTTGTCAATGTTTCTTTTTCCTTTATTTCTAAAGCATGCCTCGAAGCCCGAGATTTTTTCTTTTTGCTAACAAGGTATTTCTTAGAGGAAGGAGGGATGTTTTATTTGCATTGCTTTACGTTTTCTTTTTTTCTGGTTAAAGTTAATTCCTAATACTTGCCAAATATGAAAGCAACACGAGAAGCAGAATATAATGTACCAGTCAAAGAAAGCAGAAAATATTTTGATAAAGACTCGGGGAGTTTTTTTGGCGTTTCAAGCTTTCGAGATACAAGAGGAGATAGCGGGATGCAAACACACGACCCTAAATGTGGGCATTATACAGAAATCTTTGCACACACACACGAGGGCACTGTCACGCAGTGTACATTAAGGCTTGCGAGGAGATAACTTTCCACCTCTCCCTGTCTTGCTAAACTGAGCCCACGAAATTGAAACACACATCTTCGCGTGTGATGTTCAACCTTCCAGAGGTTCGAAGCTCTTTCAGAGCTTCGCAAGTGCCTTTCTCAGGCTACAGTACTACAGCAGCCGGGTGCTGAATCAAAACTGCTGAGCGAGTTTTCTTTTCGCTATTTCGATGTAGCGTTTTCCTTCTGCACTGAAGCCTTACAAAGCGTCGAAAGTTGATGGTTCAAGATTTCGTCATTGCGCAGACTTGTCGAAAAGTTTCGCTCAGCTCTCGTCGTGAGCAGAACTCTCAAAAGAACTCTTACTTCGGAGCCGTAGTTAGGCTTCTTACATCATCAGTGAAGTTTCGCAGTGCGCATTGCTATCCGCGGGACTCGTTATTGAACAAAAGAAGCGTTCCTTTTTGAAGTTGTGAAGTGGTAGCACGAAACCAGATCATTTCATTCAGTTATCAATATTTTCTTGTCGGCTTTACAAGTATATCAGACTCATCGCGCGAGAAGCAAACGGCGCCTGGCGATCGTTGATAAATGACTCTTTCCTGCGCAGGCCTTACAAATGGCAGATTTCAAAAGAAACCCGCGTGGCTTTCCTACGTAACCTAAAGAATATAATTTTGCAACGCGGCTCCAAAAGCCGGCCTTTTTTTTTTCTGAGGACAACATTATTGTTACTACAAGATATTTTTGCTTCGCATCGCTAAACCGACCAAACCTACTGCCCTTGTCATGTTTACGCCACATTTGTCTGAAACACAGTACCTCGTTGTCCACAAGGCAAAAATTGAGACTGGCTGAATGTTCATGGTCCCAGCAGTCGCACTAAACGGTTACAAGACATAAGAAGAAAGAAACATGAAGTAAAGATAGTGAGCTTCGTCTGCACTGTCGTTCCTTCGTCCCTACGGTGTCTCATTGACTGAGTCACTTCTAAGCATTAAACCCCATAAACCAAACCATCCGGCACTTCAGACTCGCAGATAAGCACGAGTTTCGTGACAAGTGAGCGTATTTCCTGTTTGCTGGTTTTAATTTTGACGAGTTCTTCAGAACACGTGATTGACAGAGAGAAAGAGAAACTTGTAAATTTCAGATTGCGGTGCTTTAACGTCCAGAAACAGCACATGGACTATGAGAGACGGTGTAGTGGAGGGCTCCGGATAAATTTCGACCAAGTGGGGTTTTTTCGCCTTCGCTGGCATCACACATCAAGCGGGCGTTTTCGCATTTCGGCTGTACGAAAATACGACCACCTCAGCCGGAACCGAACCCGCGACCTTGGGATCAGCAGCCGAATGCCAAAGCCGCCGAGCCACAGCGGTGAATGGAGTGAGAGAGAGGTTTGCTCAGGAAGAGAAAAGCCAAGAGGCCGGCCTGAGGGAGAATTATTTCGATGGCTACTCTGCACTGGTACAAGGGAAGAGAAGAAGAAAGTGAGTTGTGATTGGTGAAGATGCGGATAAAAAAAAGATCGGGATTACTGACTTAACAGTGAAAGCCATCCGTTATTTCCCTGAGTGATTTGCAGTCAGAAGTATTACAAACGCCAGTTAAAAATATTTCATATCCACGGGTCACCTTTCAGAGATGTTCAATATCAAGATTTAACACAGCAAAACATGTGATCTTTCAATAGAAAACTGGCCGAGAAAGCAATGTAGCTCTAGAACTCTCCTTACGCTTCTCTACACGGAGACTTGAGACAAATTTGAAACGAGCAAATCAGCTCGCAAAATCTCAGAAATTACTTCTGAAAGACATAATGTCTCATAGCGTGATACATAGCACATGGCGGCTATTTTGGAACGCTAGATATACATTAGTGCTATAAAGACTAAAGGCATCTAAACGGCTAATTCCCAAGAAGGCTCAGTGATTCCACAATATACGGTTTATGATGTCATGCTTAACGTCACAAGCTTGACCACCGTGGAGCAAAGTGCCAATCCGTTCCTTCATTCGAAAACTTATTGGTGAAAGAAAAAGATTTCCGCGCTGAACACATGCAGAAACAACCACGAGGGTCCTGTTATTCGACTGTACTGAAAAAAATCAAATGCTCACTGGTTCAGTTCCCCTAATTCCTTTAGTGACATGAATTGGCCCACACTTATGGCTAAACAGGCGGAGTCCTGCGGAAAGCTCGAAACTTGTGTTCTTTGTCCCAAAGGTCTTAATACTGACGTACGGTTTCTTTTTTAAAATAAAGACTTCATTATTTCTACGACTGAGATAAAAAAAAATCCCTGCCACACACTCACAAACTCTCTCTCTTCCAAGTCTAGGACGCCGCGACAAGGCGACATTGCGGAGACTCCTTGGCGCCTTTTAGTACTCACTTTATTCGCTTGATGCGTAGAAACTGCTAACAGTCCACTAATGAAGAGTGAAAAGCGACAACGCAGAGTATTTGGAACAGAAGACAAACCACCATGGCACTCTTGTTTTTTTTTAATATAATCAAAATTAGTACATTCTTTATGTGGCAAGCATATATTCTCTGTTATTGCGTTAAGTTTCTTCGTATAGATGCTTGCAGCCAAAGCGCTTCTGACGTTTCTGCCAAAAAAATGGGCCTAAAAATCTGCCACGCAGCCTTCACTCTTTGTGCGTCAGTACTATTTCGCGCAGTATTTGTCCTCGTGTGCGTTTTGTTTGAAGGCTAGGGTAAACCAACAGTCACCCGGCTGCGCACTTGTATCCGGTATGTATTAAGAACCTTTTTTTCTATCTGCGCGGTCGCTAACGCAAAAGGCCAGTTCCCAATCTGATCACCTTAAAATGTGCAAACGGTGCGCCATCCCCTCCCTTGCCAGTTTCTTCATCCCACGGCGCACGTACCGTTGCGGCGAAACACAAACGCGCATTAGCCTACTTGGATGCGTCCCAAGGGGCCTCATATAAACGCACGCGAGGATCCAACGTGAGTCGTACGTCACATGCAAGGAGAGACAGCGCGCAGGAAACGTGACAGATGCCAGACAGATGAGGCGGGTAAAAAAAAACTAATAAAAGGGGAAACGGGCACCATATTAGGACAGAAAGAGGCACAGGGCCAGACTGCAATAGGCCTCCATTTATCAGCGCCCCTACGCCAGCGGGTACCGAGCCTAGCCCCGACGCCGAGGCGTTCAGCTATTTGTCACCGGTCTGGCCATGCTAATTACAATGCACCATGGCTTCTTTCCTGCACCAGCGTCACGCGACGACACATTTTCGCAGAGCGTGTTTTATGCGTGCAGCTCTTCCCGCAAGCACGGATCGATAGGTCTGCCTTAACACACCGGCGCCAACCACAGGGGTAAATTCGAGTAAAATATTGCCCCGCTATTTTGGTCAACGTTTTATAGCGGGCGAATGGCGCGGTCGCATTGATTACCGCTGAACTGCAGCTCTCGACGGTCCAGGCGTCTGCACGCATCGAACGCTACCTCTAGCGATAAACAATAAATTTCGCTCCCCATCTCTCAAAGCTTCTCTTACGAAACAGCTTGCTATAAACGTTCTTGCCTATGCGAGCGGTGGCTACAGTCATGATAGCCAGCGATAAAAGCACCGGCCAGACAGGGGGCCAGCGGTTACTCAAGGGCAGTATCGTGGACCTTTGACTTGACTTTAGTTTATAGCCGCGCTGTGGGACGATGAACACATCCGCGAAAACCCACTGACTTTTGTGTCATTAAAGTGGGTGGTTTTCGCGCGTCTGGCACGTCGTTGGCGGGACCTGGATACCCTCATCGTATGCTAGTCCGTACTGCAGTGAATGTTGATGTTCACTTAGGCTAGTGACGCTGGGAGCCCCTCACAATCAAATGACCTGCGCAGCCTTGCGTTTCCCTTTCAGCGTCCTACTGGACATCTTGAACAACAAAAATTGGTTCTCTCCTCCCCATCCTCATCTCTCTTGCTCGTTTCAGTCAATATCGTCGGGAACGCTTTTGAGTACTCCATAAGGAACTCAGCTGCTCCGCGAGGGACAACACTCGAATAGAATTTACTAGGTTACAAAACAGCTGTGCGCCCTTTGTAATATATCCTCGTGACCAATTACATTTCGTTTTTCTTTAAGCGTTTTAGGAAGTCGCTATTTGCTTGTGTTTCTTTTTTTCTTTAACGAGAGGGAATTTTCCGCTTTAGAGAAATGGCTTGACATTAATCACCTTTGCTGCAGAGCGGTGCTGCGGAGCGATTTCGTTAACTCCAATTATAATCTAGTAAATCAAAATTTGCTATAATTCGGTTCCTTTTGATTCCTCACTGCAGTAAATATGAGTCGATTTAGGTTCCCGAAAAGGTAACGCTGCCTCACAGAATACCACAATGCTTTCAATTCGGGCACATTCAATCAATCAAATCTTTATTTACATCATCCAGATGTTAGGGGCGCAGACAAAAAGCTCTCACTGGAGCTTGATTGCGCGCCTGCGCCCCCGTACAAGGAACGGGCCATACCATTTTTTTTTGCTTCAAATTGAAAACAATGCGGTAAACAGTGAAGAAGCACTAAAGAGACGAACGAATAAGGTAATAAGTTCTCCATTTTGAAATTCGATGGGAAATTCGATTTAAAACGCTACCTCTGCACAAAATCTCGATTAGCCGACAACTAATAACCAGACGACAAGAGCAACGTGATGCCACACGCATAAGCTAACCCTTTTTTTTAATACGAATTCTGTTTAGGTGCACCGACTAACTATTTAATTCTTAGGGTAGCGGAGGGTGAATCATGATACGTTACCAGTCGGTTCAAGAAGAGGGCTTAGTCGGGCTTAGCGCTGTTCAGTCGTTACCAGCCGGTCCGTTACCGACCGTAGGTAGGAGGTGTCCACCGCCCAGCTGATTAAACATCCCGCATGTTGGTAGGCCGCCACGTTTCCTGGTTTGGAACCGTGGGCTGACGACCATATCGGACGGATAAGTCGAAGGAAAGAGGGATTCATCGTTTGGAGGATGGAGAGGGTTGAGGGGAACACAATACCCTTCCCGAAGTGACCTCTCTCGCTGAAAACCCATTGTGGCATACCGTAAATTGAACACGAATAACCCGCCTACCTGCCTAGCTGGATATGCTTGCCACAGTCTGATGCATATATTCTAACAGAGGACGGCGCAAGGACGACTGGCACAATTTCGGAAGGCAAAGCCATTGAATTATTTCGCCCCCTCAGAATAAACGTTTTAATGCGATAACATTACAAGTCTCACCGGAAAAAAGAAAAAGTGTCGTCGGTCATAAAATTCACCCATTGGCTAAAGGCAAGTGATGTTACTTCCGGTAAAGGCTTCAACAGTATCTAATGCTATCGCATTGCCTACACATAATGTAGTGTAATTAGGTGTCCCTGTGAATTTTAATTCTGTCATGCAATTGACTAAGCTCATTGGACCTGCCATTATCTAAATCCAGTAATACGTTGCCATTGTTTTCTTTGTTTTAAGTAACTCATCACTCACACCATTTGTAAGCGTCTAGCACGCACAGTGCGCAATAAAGAGAACACAATAACGGATCACTTTTCTAGTATCGCGTACAAGATCACACGTCATCATTCCAGCTTTATTATTCGCTGTTGCAGCTACCTAGAGATACAGTGCATCCTTCAGACACCATGTATGGTGCTATCGAGAACTTTTCGCTCTCTCCGCATAATAACAAATTTTTACTGCTGCATAAAGGTTTCGCAGCTTCCGGCTTGGAGACCTCCTCCACTACCTAAGTATTTTGCAACCATTTTTTTCCCTAGCATATGGAACAAAATTGACTTCACCTTGCCTAATAATATTGCCTTTATTTATATTGCTTTTATTTTTCAACACAAGAATTAGGGAGGCAGAGAGAAAAAGCTACGGTTGTAGCCTGACGGGCTCTCGCCTCCCCGACAAAACATGCATAATTTGCAAAAGAAAAGAAATGCAGCCATTATCAGCCTATCAGCACGTGAGAAAAAGCAACCGCAAGATAACGAAATGAATATAAATTAATGAACAAAAATTTAATTTTAGCGCAATTGCAACACTTCGTAACACGTAAAAAATAAACAAAAACTTGTAAAATTATACTCGGTTACATTTAACTGAAACAAAATGACGCAGTTCTTTTTGTTGTGGCTTTGGCAAAAGTTAAGTAAGTGCGGAAGGCTGTATCTAAGCATCGGTTGTCCATAACCGGTTCTGTATGAATCAATGTGCCAAGTATCCGTGCTCCTTGTTGTGCACTGTGTATTTATTTTACGCAATGAAGCCAGTTATGCAATGAACGAAATATTTTTTTTTACTTTCTTTTCCACCTTTCCATCTCCCCCCACCACTTCCTTCAACACCTTTTATG